>NW_009634127.1:0-33907 GCF_000690535.1 Cariama cristata | reverse complement strand
GGTAATTTATAATTGTTTCTACTTGGAGAGCATCACTTGGCTCCAGCAAAACGGATGCTCAGGGGAGCCAGAAATCGTTCCCACCACATCAGCATTTTAAATATGTAATGTTCCTGACTAATTCCCCTTGCTCCTCTGCAGTTCTCTTTTGCTCCTCCGGTATGAAAAAAAAAAAAAAAGATTTAAAAAAAAATATAAAAATGGGTTTTGGTTGTGAATGTTGGTCCTCTGGAGGGTTTTCAGCTCGGTCCCTGCAGTTGGAGTGCTGAGGTCTTTATTTGAGGGGGAACTTGGATCTCAACAGCTCACTTCTCCAGGGACCACTTCCTAATTCTGTTTTGAGCGTTAATGCAATTAAGTTTCATTTTAATAACCACTCCATTCTCCACATGGATACGGCCCGAAACATGTATACAAAAGCACGTGGGTTCTTTGAGGCAGAGTCACAACCCAGCCTCTCCGAAAAGCACCAAACCCCACTCCCAACCTGCCTTCCCCTCCCACGCCGAAATGCTCATGGCCTCAGCAGTGCCTTGTGAGCATCGAGTTTTCTCCCACCCTGTTATCTGAGATGCTTTTGCATGGGAGAGAAGTCAGCAGCGTACATCTCTCAGCATCTCTCTGGCATTATTATACCCCAAAGCACAGCCATAGGTGCCGACCCCAGTAGCCATCATTTTGGACCAGTGCTGGCAGTGGCAGCTGAAGCCAACCAGCCTCATAGCTCACAGGAGAAAGCATCATGGACCATGGCAATCATGAAGACAGCCCTTCCTTGGATTTCGATATGCCAAGTTATTTCGTTAAGATACGGAAAGCAAAGAAACAGCATCTACTTCAATATTGTGCCCCTACAGATAGTGTCCAGCACCAGCAGATAAGCAGGAACGAAGCTTCTCCCTATTGCTTCATTCATATCATTCTCAATTTTTATTTTTTTAAGCTTCTTTAAATTTGCAACACACTGTAAACGCAAGGAAAGGAAGCACACGCGGCTGAGGCAAAGAGCGCAACCCTTCTGACTGTAAACAGGATTTTGCTTTTTCGCCTCTTCCCCCCAAAGGGTGGGAAAGGTTGATTTCTTTATTCCCCCTCTGCAATGTATTAATCAGGCACCAAAATAAGGAATCTATGAAAAAATATTTGGTGCAAATTAGGTAACAGCAACATGTCCACCACAAGATGAGTAGGGCATCAAACACAACATTTCTTAAGCTAACATGCTCCAGCTGCCATCCATAGAAATAGCTAAAGGACCCCTAACATGTTTCTACATATTCGAGAGGTATATATACAATCCTCATGAAATGCAGGATTGACAGGCCAGACTACCACAACTAGTTCCTTCATGTTCAACACTAAATCTTCTGCAGCACGGGGTCTCTGAGCTCCGGGAATGCCAGCTCCCTTTCACCGGGCCCGTATCCTGCGTATGTGCAATATCTCCTACCACTAGATATTGTACTGCCACCTCCTCCTCCTCCTCACTAACGTGCCTGCAGACTTTTCCTCTCAATCAAATGGCTCAGAAGGCAAAAATTTTGCTGCAAAGGTTTATGGCCATACGACCTGGTAAGGAAAATGGTGTGTCCAGCCAGTCCTTTCAGCTGTCCGAGCCGAGCTGTGTTTCAATGTCCACCCTGCAGATCGGGCACTTCTTGCTGGTGGCCAGCCACTGGTCCACGCACACTTGATGGAAGAGATGCATACAGGGCAACCGCCTGCAGAGAGAGAAGTACCACCTCGTTAGGATGGAGAAGGTCCAGGGGATCAGGAAGAGCCAGAAAGAAGCAGCAGTGGGGGCTGCTTCAAACATGGGGAAGCATTGATGTAGTGAGGCCAGTGCTACCTAGGTCCTACAGCCTTCCCCAGCCACGCCAGCTCATGTTGGGCCACAGGTCAGAGATAGTGTCCTTCTTGGCTAAAAGCCTTTAGAAAAACCCCCTGGATTGAGTTGTTTCAGTTATTAATTACCCTGGCTGATGTTTTCTAACCTTTCAGGTTGCAATCCAAAGCCTCTTGGTTCTTCATTGTTGCAGCTCATTAGCAATCAGGTGGGTCCCCATCACTCCTATGTGGGTGTCTGACGCGCCCCAGGGAATGTGTTTGCTTTCACCTACATCCCCTTTATCATCTCTTCGCTCACCCTTGTGAGCCAGACGGACCCTGAACTACAAGGACCCAGAGCAAGAGGATCAGAGTTTTTCTTGATGGTTTAAGGCAATTAAAGGGAGAGGAGCAGGACTAGGTAGTGCAGCTGCACTGCCCACCTGCAGCTCCTTCATCCATGGTAGCTCAACCCCTTCCAATTGCTTTTCCCCATCCTCTGCCTCCAGCAGAGATTTGACCCAGCCAAGATCCTGAGGACATCTGTGAGGGATAACTGGGGCTTTGTTGTTGGCTCAGGATGGTTCCCTCTGACCATGCAGGTGGAGTAATCTCACTTATTCTACAACAAAGCTGCTCCGTCCTGGCCAGAAGCCAAACTCCCCTGGACTTCACACCCACGCTCCCTTTTATTGTACTTTGGTTATTTGTCAAGCTCAGATGTTGATGTACCCAAGCTCCAGATGGCTGTCTGAGACCTGGACTCATCTTTCTCTGACACTTGCCACCTGGCCCATTGGCACAGCCTTGAAGGAGGTGATCCAAACCCAGGAGATACTATAAAAACTTGACGCTCCTTCTGCTGCAGAGCTCTTCCTACCTGTGGCCCATACCAATGTCCATCTAAATGGCAGTTGATTTCCCAGAGCCTACAACAGCCCAAGTGAGATTGTCAGGACAAAAACAGGGACAACCCCACCAGTGCACGGCAGAATGAATCCCAAAAAACACAATTCAGATGGCCTCAAGAGGCAGAGGAGCAGATGGAAGGATCGTACCTGACGTCTTCTCCGTCTTCAAGCATGGACAGACAGATTGTGCATTTCTCATCGGTGTCCGACTCCTCTCCATCCTCTTGCTCAGCTTTGCCCTCCTGTGGTCTTCTCTGCAGCAAGGTTAAAGACACAATTTGGTTAGGACTTGACTTTCTAATGCTCTCCCAAGGCTACGTAGTTGCAGGAAGGCAAATAATAAGAGCTTCATCTATCAGTGAGATCCTCCAGCTTGGGGAAGCCAACCCAGCCAAAACAGCCAGGGAGGGGAGGACACCACCAACATGCTGCTGGTCGGCATGCCTCCTCCCGGGGCCGGTGGCAGTGGGGCTGGTGGTAGCGACCCAAGGAGCAACCTGTCCTCTGCTGCCCTAACACAGCCTCCCACTGCCTTATCCATCCTCCTTGCAGTGGGGACAGCCCCACAGTCTCCTTTACCGGAGGCTTCTTCTGAAGACCCCAAAGCATGTGGGAAGGGCAACCACTGTGGCCCATGCCAGCTTGGCCATCGGCCCAGACCCATGCTGCGCCATGGGGCAATGCTTAGCCTGTCAGCTCTCCCCTTTTCTCTTCCCCACACACATCCATTCCTATTAATATAATTTTTCTGGATCCACTGGAGATGTGGTCAGAGATAAGCACAGCAGGAGTTGACTCACTTCCAACCTGGGCAATCCCTACTTGTTACTGTCCAGCTAGGAAAGATCAACATGTGAAATTACTACCCAAACAAGCATTTTTCCCATTTTCTACTTTGCACAACCCAAAAATGTGGCACCCATTTCCTTACGGGCGGGAGATCAGCTCCAACAGAGGAGACACCCTTTGCAAATTGAGGGGAGGACAACCTCCCCCACGCCATGGAGCCAGCACCCTCACAGTGGGGCATGCGGGCAGCACTGCTTGCATGCAGAATGGGACGGGTTTGCATGCACGGAGCCCCCTTGGTGTGTGCACTTTCTTACCAGGTGCAGACAGGGGGGAAATTGTACCCGCTGGGTGGGAGAAGGTTGAGACCCTTTTGAAAATTTGGCCCGCAGCTTCCTAGCCTAGAAGTGAGAAACAGCCAGCTGAGCTACACCACCACTTTGGCCCAGGAGCCCCACAAGATATTAAAGCACCAATTCTGGATTTTATATTCCTCCCCTGTTTTGGGGAATATTTTGATGGCTGGTGCCAGCTTGCCAACCTTGAAGATGGCGACCCACCGATGTCCTTCCTTCTGTCCGCTCCGTGCCCACAACCCCTGGCCAACCAAGAGGGGCTGGCAGCCGTGTCATGGTTTCGGGGTACTCACCTTCTTGTACTTGTGGGGGAAGGTGAACCTCTCAATAGTATTCTGGACCGCACCCCGGCTCACGCTGCCCAGCCTGTCCTCCAGCTGCAGCAGCTCCTGCGGCACAGGAATGGCATCAAGTCTCCATCAGCATTGCTCCCGGGGTAGGAGGTCCCACCAGCCCACCCTACCTGCTGGCGACCGAGGCTCCCTCCTGCCCTTTCCTCAGTGGAAATGTCCATCAAACCTGAATCAGTCACGATTTAATGATGGATCTGAGCCTTGGCACTTGGGCTAATAACTAAGGGCTCAAGGTGAAGAGCTGGATATCCGATATTTCAGAAATTAGGGTGGAATTTGAACTCCGTTCGACAGGCTGGGAAACAAAACCGCGTAGAACTGGAGCACTTCGTTCACAGACATGAAGGGAGCCAGAGTCAACCCAAGCCAGATCCAGGCACCTTGAAATAAACCATCTTTTACCAAACTCACTCAACCCTTTCATCTCCCAGTTATTACTAAAATTACTGCAACATTCAATGCAATTGCCATGCCACAAAACAGTCTTACAAGTTTATGCCAGAGCTTGCATAGATTCCCAGTACTTAAAAATTTAATAATAATTCCAGTCTCTGAGATACGTACTTCATAGCTCTCCCGCACAGCGGACGTGTGCCTGCTTGGGTTCAGTCCCTGAAGAGCAAGTAGCTGAAGCTGAGGATAAGGGTAATTTCTGATTTCATGAACAACCTGCGAGAAGTGATGGAGAAAAATAAAGCCGCCCGTACTTGCACACAGAAATCCCTTGTGTACCCTGATTTAAATCTAGTGAATTTAAAAATTCAAAATGAAAGAGCAGACTGACACCTTCCCCAATGGAAACCTTTTAATCACCAAAAAGATGAGGTTTTATTAAATAGATCTCCTATAAATGATAACTAAGAACATGCATTTCTTCTGAATAAAATATGTTGTAATAGTTCTTGTTGCATCTATAACATTGTAGTTCCAAACTCTCAACATGGATTAGCTTAAAAAGAGATTTCATTTTATTTAGTTTTAACCGGGTGGATTTGCCTTCATCCAGGCTTTGATTTTTCGAGTCTCGCTGCGGTACACAGGTGTCAGGGTCCAACTATGGGCACGAGGAAAAAACACCCTTGTGGGATTTCTGAGGATGCTTAAAGGATTAGCAGTGCTTGGCAGGGCTCAGCTCCAAACACAGCACCCTGCCAGGAGAAGGGCCAGCAAATGACCCCAATCAGCCCATCTTCTGGTCAAATCCCATCTCCACCTGTGCAAGAGGTCATGCAAAACTTTTACAGATGGCATCAAGGCTGATGTAGAGAGCAATGATGTGATGAGGGATGGTCCTTGGGGCTGAGCCCAAGGAAGGGAGTCACCTACTGCCAATCTTTCTGCATACAAAAAGTCCTGGAAGCCCACAATTTGTTCCAGAATTAATAATACTATCAGTAATAACTGCTGAGTTCCTCACATCCTGCCCAGGTCTGGCAGACCAGCTTGTAAGCATGGTGCTGTACGTCAGGAACTGAATCTTTCCAAAGCAGCTGAGCTTTTCTTTCCTTTCTCTAATCCAGAGTGCGATGATGCAACATTATCCTTTCAGACTCTCCCTCCCACGGCCGGAGATAAGTGGGATTCACAGGAGACAGGTGATAGAAAGATAGCAGCCTTTATTTTGACTGCCTTCTGGCAGACAATGCATAAAACATTTCTCAGTAAAAGTGTTTCACTTACCATCTGTGTCGAGGATGTGCTTCTGGGGAAATGGTGCATCCGAGGTGTAGCTAAGTAATGCTGATAGGGCTGAGGGACCGGTCGGACCTGGAACTGCGTATGACTGAGTCCTGCATCGACGCTGAGGTCCCTGGGGGCACGAGGATGAAGATACAGCTTTGACTGCATGGTTTTATTGCATGGCTTACAGCAAGTCAGATCATGCTCACAGGGCAGCCTCCCCTGGTGGGCTCTGGGCTGCCGTGGGTTCCTCAACCTGGGGTGATGCTACTGCTTGGAAGAGAGTTTTCTCCAATTTAGGCAATCGCCCACCAGGCCGGTACGAAGGATTGAGCGGTTATTTTTATGCAAGTTAGCGTTTGTATTAGCTGAGGTCAAAAGCTGTACAGATGCAGCCTGCTAATTTCAGAGCAAGAGCATTTTGGTGGCTCCAATCGATACCCAGGCTTGGTAACTCATCCCGGCCAGACCAGGTCCTCCCTGTGCTGCCATCACTGTGAACAATTATATTTTGCCTTGAATATTTTGCAGGAATAGAGTTAATTACTCAGGAGGGACACTGATGAACCATTCTGGATAATTGTTAGGAGCCAGCTAGGCACCATCTAGGGGCTTTTTGGAGGTCTTTGCTCTCCTTGGAGGTCTCCCAGCCCAGGTCATGGTAGGACTTGTGGAGATGAGGCAGACTGAACCTCACCTGAACCCAGCTTCAGGGAACTCCAGAGCTGCTGTTTGTGCAGAAAATATAAAGGTTTTAAGAAATTTGTGGATAAGGCTGCTGTTGGAAAGGGTGACACACAACCAGCGGGCCAACGCCAATGAACCAGGACATCCCTGATGGTCCCACTTGGCTGCATGCAGCCTGACCCAGGCAAGCAGAGCTGGGGCTCAGCTTGGTGAGTTTGGGTACTTTTTTCCTCCAGAAAAATAACCCAGCTCAATCCCAGGACTTAGCATGACCAAGATCATGGCAAACACCACAGCCCTGCCCGATCCAGCACACAGAGACAAACTGCAACCCCATCCCCACACCGTGTGGAGGGACCTAACAGGAGGAGACCTAACGCAGCATCTCCATCTATAATCCAATTAGTTGATCCCTTGTCTCTCCGGCCAAAGAGTCTCTCAGCAAACAAATGCTTTGAACGTCATTCACCTTAGCATAATTACAAAAACCAGTGCTCTAATAACCATTGTCTTCATATTTGTCAAAGCAAATTAAAGCATGGGGTGGCTTCCCATTTCAGCCTCCAACTTCTCTTCCCCTGTGTGGAGGACAGTGGCAGAGAGTGCCACAGCTTGTTAGGAGCAACCCAGACATCTCTTCCAGCAGCTGTGAAACCGCTTTCACCCAACAGCAGATAAAAGATGTGAAGGGACAGTAAATTCAGAAATCCTTTACCCAGAACAGCCTGTGTACCGGGTAGCACCTCCACTACCCCTTAGTAAGACACCCTGCACAAAGCTGAAGCAAAGAGAGGGACTACCTTTGTTGGCCCTGTGCTAGCCATGTCCTCGACAGACTAAACCTGGCAGAGGACAAAACACAGCAGGAGGTTGACAGGAACACAACCAAGGTGAGAATCCGCAGGACTGGGCACTTTCCAGCTCCTGTGTCACAATTTTGGAGATTTATCCAATTGCTTAAGACTGTTCCCAGGTGGATGGAAGACTTAGTTGTATATTAGGAGGCTTTGGGTCCCTTCCCAGCCCTGTCGCTGGCCTGATGCATGACCTTGACCACTTCCTCTCTGCCTTCCTCATATTCCCTGTCTGCAAAATAGATAATCCACAGGGCGCTTTGAGATCAGGGACTGACGAGATCTCTCAAAGATGAATGGCGATTATTAGCTTGCACAAGTAATTGCAATAACAGCGCTGCTGAAGTGTTTGTGCACCGGTGCATCTAGAGAGTTAAAATCAGATGTCGAGGCTCCTGAAGCGATGCTGTGGATCTACAGGAGGGTCTGAAGCAGAACACTGCATGGAATAGTGTTTTCCCAGTGTTTGGGGGTGAATAAGCAGAGCACATTAGCTGAAGAAAACCAAAACCAACGAACACCTTCTAGCCTGTGCTAACGTGGATGACTGTACGGCGTCGTGATGCTCGGATGCAAGGTTCAAGAGCTGTGACGTTTATGGTAGGTACACAGGCTGACAACAACCAAAAAGTGAAGGATAAAGCTCCAGATAACAGGTTGGGTGGTTGTCACTAAATGTGTATGCAGAAGATGACCTAAGGAACCAAATGCAAGTTTGTTTATTTTCCACCAGAAGATTTTAATCGAGGTTGGGCTGTCTGAGATGACCGATCACCTTCAGACCTTCCTTGCATCCCCATTTCCCACCACAGCGCGTACCAGCTACCGCCTCTGCGTGAGTACCACTGCCGCTCATGCGGTGGTAACGCATTAGAGCAAAGTTTTTACATCTGTCACCGGGCAAAACTGTACATGTGCCCCAAGGGGAAGTGAGTCACCCAAATATATACATACAGCATATGATTTCTGTCATCCCCACTCCTTAGGTTTTACAAGGCTATGGAGCAACACAGGAAGAAAAAGGAGGGAGGAGGAGGGGAACATAAATCGATGTTTTATCTAATGATTATAATTAAACACTCTGTGCTGAAAGAGAGGCAGAAAGAATGGCTCTATCCAGATGGCATGTGAACCGCTTTGCAAACTGATCTGAACAATGTCATCCTGGCCCAATTCAGCTTACAGTGGTGCCAGTAATGGGAACACCTGAGAAGAAAATGGCAGAAGGATCTGGCCATATTTTAGGTTGTGTATTATTACCCTGGAGGGGGAAAAGAATCCCCTGTGTTAAAAGGACTCTCCGTTTGCAGAACGAAGTGCTCAGATGTTAGGAAATGCCATAATTAAGATTTCCTCTGCCATTTTATTTCAGTCCCCTCGTGCGTACACATTGTGACTGTCTCTAATTACATGTTCACATGTTATTTTTTCCATCCAGTGCACAGAACGGACTTTGGTCAGCTAACAAGCAGCTACTCAGAATTATGCTCTTATTTTCTTTTCTCTTCCAAGCAGGGCCCCATACCTTATAAACTGTGAAACAGCTCACCACCTGCTCTGAAAACGAAATGATCAATTCCCTGCTCGGCTTTTCCAAAGTATCAAACACTACAGTGGGAGAACGATTAACAACTATTAATTCATTCAACACCACCCTGCAGGGCAGGGCAGCACAGTGCTCCCTAATTTAGACCACAGAAAAGGTTGTGGCCACTGTTTTTTGAGTGCCTGGCAGACAGCATAAAATCTAGTTCAGGCAGAGATGTTGGTGTACAGGAGAAATACGATGGCTGTGCCCTGCAGCAGGAGAAGCCCCTGGGGAAGATCAACTCTTGACTGCATTCTGAATCCATGGATGAAGGGTTATGGGCAATATTGATGCCTCAATGTTATCATATACATGCATAAAGGCTTTACCACACACTTATGGCCCTCCCAGAGATGAGTTTTCCCATTGCACACTCCCCACGTTGTATCTGTTGAGTTGAACCATCAGCTTTCACGAAAGCATCAATGTGTGATGACATTCACCAACCCTTGCAGCTTTCCCAGGACTTTTTAAACAACTCATTCAACGCCTTAGTGAAACGTGGAAGACTTACCAGTCCGTGCCTTCGGCTAAATACCTGGGCTGGGGCCCCATGGGTTGTGGAGCCTGTAGTTGGTGGCTGAAGTCAAAGCTGGGGTGCAGACGGTGAGGCTGAACAGACATGCGCTCTTGAGCCCGCCTGCGGGGAGGAGACCAGCAAGTGAGTTAGCTACGTGATGGCACTCGTACGTATGGCTCCTGCTCCAAGCTCGTGTCAATAAACCAGGGGAAAACCAGTACGGTTGGGCTTGTGAATATGTGTCCAAGAGAAAAGGGTCTACGGACGTGTCAGGGATGATGGGAAGAGGAACCCAGAGCTATGTCATTTACTCGTGGTCACCAGGGACATAACGCAGACCTCTGGTCTCACCTCCTGTGGCATCCACATATGTTCAGTTTACAGGAGATGCCATTTGGTGGCAACATGGAGAGAAAAAAAGGAAAGCAAATAACTTCTTCCTTAGCAGCTCTGTGCCATTTGCACTATTTTCTTTTTCTCCAGGCAGCCCCATAAACAACACACAAGATAAAATGTGTCCCTGCTTCAACCATTATCCATCATCATAAAGAAGCTGCAGGTTGTCTCCTCTCCCCATGCAGTCCATAAACTCCTGGGGAACCTCATTCATAACAGGATTACTCAGGAGTAACTGAAAGCAGAATTTACTCTCGCTGGCCTTTGCCAACATTTCTCTGGATGATGGACAGGCCAGGCTAGGATCCAGCTCCTTCTCTCCCAGCTCTGCTGCCTTTGCAGGCAGGGAGAGGAAAGAGGTAGAAAATATAGCAAGGTTTTTCTAGGGATTTGAGTCTCTTCTTGTGATTATTGCTTATTTGAACTACTCAAGGGAAGAGCACGTGCTGCTTGACCAGTGTCCACATTTGAAGAGAGACAAGGTGGATGCACAAGCAGGATTTGCATTACAGACAGATTCACAGAATCGGTTTGGTTGGAAGAGAGCTCTGGGATCGAGTCCCACCTTTGCCCTAATACCACCATGTCAGCTAGACCATGGCACTAAGTGCCATGTCCAGTCTTTTCTTAAACACCTCCAGGGATGGTGACCCCACCACCTCCCTGGGCAGACCATTCCAAGGCCGAACGACGCTTTCAGTGAAGAAATGCCTCCTCATTTCTAGCCTGAACTTCCCCTGGCGCAGTTTCGGACTGTGCCCTCTTGTCATGTCACTGGTTGCCTGGGAGAATAGACCGACCCCCACCTCACTACACCCTCCTTCCAGGTCATTGTTCAGGTCTCCCCTCAGCCTCCTCTTCTCCAGACCAAACACCCCCAGCTCCCTCAGCCGCTCCCCATCAGATTTGTGCTCCAGACTCTTCACCACCTTCGTTGCCCTAAACTCATACCCCTTTCCTCCTGCCAAGTCCCTGCTTACCAGCAGAGTCATCACAAAGCAAATCTAAGGGAAAACACTAGAAGATGGAACAGAGAACTGCTGGATAAAGAATTTTTCATGCAGCCACAGTTCGGAGCCTTCACTTTTAAAGGCACGACCCAGATTCCCATTACTGGGACCTCATGGCCCACACCTGTAAGGTTTCTGACACTCTCCTCCAATGCAGCTGTGCTTGCAGAAACAGGCTGTGGGACCCTGCAAGAGGTTCCTGCCCTTTTCCACACCACAACCCACTTGCAAATGTGACACTGACAGCATTTACCAAAGCAGCTTCTGCGAGGAATTGTGCTCCGTGCTTTTATTTGAATTCAGCTTATGACTAAGAGATACACTCTTGTATCACCGGTGCCTCAACCTTGCACATATTTGCTACCCAATTATTAACTAATCATTAAATCCATCTAAAATCCAGCTTATGCAAAACAAAACAAGGTTGAGAAGAATACACAGTTTTCAGACAGAAGGGGTATGGAAAGAAAGTGTTTTCCGTCTGTAGCATTCCTTCCAAATGAAGCATTATCACAAAGACTCATCCTCTGGTTCTTGATCCGTGGGTACAACCCACAAATAGCCTCCATAGGTTTCCAAAAAAAGCATTCCTCTGCTACGTGCTACCTAAACCCGTCTCTCAAGAAACACAATCAGGACAAGGCCAGGCATCCATTTCCACCTCTGCTGAGTTACAATAATTCTCTCTGCGGTCATTAACCCCGTCTGAATTTAGACCGCTTTCCATGATTGAATGTGCTGCAGGTCAACGGTATCATTCCCTCATAGAGCTGGGAAGCCTACCTAGAGCCAGAGGAGCAAGCTCTTCATGTGCAAAACCTGATGGGACAGGTGGATATAATCTTTTACACAGTCTTGAAACAGCAGCTACGAGGACGTAGCTCGTGCATGCAGCCTACGGCTCATTCTGCCATGCAGGACAGGCTCATCGTGATTCTCCTACATGTGACAGTAATAGGTGACCTTGGGACATACTAGGTGAGCACCGTACGGATCCACATGCAAAAGATACACCTGCAGGCGCAACCTGCCCTTCAGTTTCCCTTCTGGTGGATGCGTTTTGGTGGTACACATATGAACTTGAGAAGAAAACCCAACATTACCAGCACGTACTGCTGTGGTTTTGCAGAAGCCGCTTTGCCAACGTGATGCTGATGTAGCTTCTCAGCATCCTTCAGGAAGAAGAGGATGCCCTTACCTGGGATGGGGCATGAGCCGACGATGCTGTGCCTCGAGGAGCTGCTGCTGGAGGAGGTATTGCTGGTGTAGCGCCTGAGGTAGGAAGGAGGGTCCGGCCACGTCCTGGAAGGGCAGGGCTGGCACCGGTGCCAGGGGCTGGTGCAGGGGGCCGCTGTGCTGGTGCGCGGGGGCCATGTGGGGGGTCAACCCCGGCTGGGGCTGCACCGCGTGAGGCAGGGTGAAATCGGTGGAGAGTTGAGGCTGGGGACCCAGGTGGAAATGCCGGCAGGAGGTAGCATGGGGATGCTGAGACCTTTGAAAAGGAGCACCTGGAAGAGAAGAGCACGGCCGTCACGGGGGCCAGCGGCGGTCAGGGCAACCCAGCTTGGTGTTTGCCTATCCAGGGCAAGAATTGGGCAAACAACTCTTTTTCTCCTCTGTCAAAGGGTTAAAAAAAGAGAACAGGTCAGTTAACGTTGATTAGATGGAAAAATGTTTATTTTGACTAATAGTTTTTCTCCTCCAAAAACCATTGGAACTAACACATAGGTTTGGGTTCAAAATGACTTTTTGGCTCCAAATTGTATACTGATGGAAACTGATTCAGCTTGTTTTGATTTGCCTCTCTTCAAGAGAAAAAGAACAAAAGTTTTAACAGGGCCTCTAGTGATAGAACAAAGCGTAATGATTTTAAACTAAAAGAGGGGAAATTCAGACTAGACACAAGGAAGAAATGTTTTACAGTGAGGGTGGTGAAGCGCTGGACCAGGTTGCCCAGAGAGTTGGTAGATGCCCCATCCCTGGAACCCTTCCAGGTCGGGTTGGCCGGGGCTCTGAACAACCTGATGGAGTTGAAGATGTCCCTGCTGATGGCAGGGGTTTGGACTGGATGGCCTTTAAAGGTCCCTTCCAACCCAAACTGATTTACGATTCTATGAAAAAGCTTCAACGTTTTAGAAAAGGAAAAAGAAACAAATCTGTTTTCTAAAATATCTTTTCATGGGTTATGATCCCACCAAAGTTTTCAAAGTTTGCCGACTTTCCACGCAATTCAAAGTGTTTCTTTGCCTGTCTAAAAATGTCTCATAGGCAAGGAAATAACCTCCGCTCTAAGAAACTGTGTCTCGCTGACTGCAGGATGTGAATGAGACACCTTCCACCTCTGAGAGCTGGGGTTAAGACCGTGCGTCTTTGCTGAGACCCTTCAATTGCCCGTCCTCCTGAGCTGCATGCAGGGAGAACGTGGCTGGAGGAAACACAACACGGACTGCTGTGAGACCAGCCATAAAACAGATGGGAATGAGGAAGAAATGAGGTGTGAAAGACATTATTCGTAGCAGAGGCTCTTTGCGAAACATCTGGCACTGGCTTGCACCTCACTCAAGATCTTCGCTGGGACGGACCCTTGACCCAATCTGGCATGTTAATTCCTACATTCCCGGAGCATTTACAAGCATCACAGAAAAATTTTTGGCTCTTAAACTAGGGAACGAGTCAAGTCAGAGGTGAAGGATGAGACTCAAGCGAGGCTATTAGAGACACCTTTTTGCTGAGGATCAGGCCCAGGATAGGACCCCTACCCTTTTACACAGTCTTTTGAACACCTCACCTTCCTTAAAAACTCCTCTTTCTTTTTTAATCTTTGGGAATGGCACAAAATATCCGGAAACAACAGCACCAAGAGACACTGGGTATCATCCCTAGGCACAGGCATGCACATCACGCCTTCTTCACCCGGATCCCTTCTGCCCACATCTCCCTTCTGCCAGCAGGCAGGGCCAGTCTATCACGGCATCTCAGGGAGCCCTGGGCATTTTCTGTTCACACCTGTACGGAAACATCAGATGCACAAAGCAAGCCAGGTGCCAGCAAGAGAAACAACGGCAGAGGACCTAACAGAAAGGAATGATTTGCAAAACCGTGCGTAAGTAATTACACACACATCTCTTAAATACAAACTCATCCTCCGTAGTGCCCCTCTGAGAGAGGCAGCGGGTAACAAATATGTGTGCCACCAGCAGCAGACCTTCTTAAGGTGATAATTTCTCATGCTGTCGCATAACAGCATGATTTAACTACGCTATTAATTAAAACCAGAGGAGGTGGGATCAGACCCACTGTTCCTCAATGATGGAGCTGCAAACCCAGATCCAAAAGCCATCCACATAGCCAGTTCCCCCGGTACTGCAGGTTATATTCACTGCTGCTGGCTTGGCCCCAATTCACCATACCCCACCAACACGTAACAACCAAGTAATGAAATGGGGATCCTGTGCTGCCCTGGCCCGTTGGTAAAGCTGAGCAACACCATAATGATGGGGAGATGCCTCCTATCTGCTGTGGTTGCTGGGTACTTGCAAAGCAACTCACGGGGCATTGCTCAACCTCTAATGGCCATGGGTCTTCCCGATGGAAAACTGCTACCGCGAGTCACAGGCGAGACATTTTACACCTCCAGGTCTTCACAGGGCCTGAAGACAAGGTGCGAGAGCAGGTTAAAGTGCTAATCCCTCTGCACACCCAAACACACCAGCCTGTGCCACCAGGCAGCAGTTTAGCTGTATTTCAGACAAAAAGGGCTTGGGGAGACACAAGGCAGTGAAGGTTAGTGATGTTCCCCCACATTTACTGGGACGCATTTTGTAGTGCACAAGTAAAGCAGAAAAAGCCAGTCTCTCACTTTCTGCGTCTCTCATCTCTTGATGCCTGGTACAACCTTAGCTAAGGATTTCCAGCCTTTTGCTGTGCCTTGGGAGGCCTTAGTCTGATTTAATGAAATGTCCACAGGACCTTTGGTGCCGGAGCCATGATGAACTAGAGCGCACAGGGTGGACAGATCATCTTGTCAGAGCTTTTGACTTGAATTTTCCCTCCCGTACCAAGACAGTCCTTGCAAGGAACCTGGGCATACACTTCTCTGCGGTCCAGAAAGTGCAAACTTTATCTCTGATATCTGGGCAGAAAGATATGCAGAGCCAACATAACCTAAAGTAAAAGCCTAACCCATTTTGTTTTGGTACGGAGAGTTAATTTGCCTTATTTTTAGGCACTAGTCAATTAAACCAAGCATTTTTTAGTTTTTTTCCTGGTACCTACCACCGGTGTGAGGATGCATTCCCCTCCATAGGAAAAATACTATCAAGATGTGACCAGGACCATATGATTAAATAAAACCCAT
Source organism: Cariama cristata (assembly GCF_000690535.1). Lineage (NCBI taxonomy): Eukaryota > Metazoa > Chordata > Aves > Cariamiformes > Cariamidae > Cariama > Cariama cristata. The sequence continues at coordinate 18,579 of NW_009634127.1, read as the reverse complement.
CAATTTGTCTTAACATAATACACTATCTTGTGTTGTAATTGTTCATTCCCTAGAACTAATCCAATTGCTGATGAGGATTTAGACGGCAAAGCAAAGACTTTGGGGAATACTTCATCAAATCTATGCTTATTAGCAGTCATCAAATCATACAGCTGGCATAACCAAACCAGCGTGCACAACGAAGAGCCAGTCCTTGCCAAGCTTGGTACTGGTCAACCCCAGAAAGGCCTGGCAAACAAAGAAGAGTGGAAAAGAGAACATTACATTTCCAAGTTATCTATTTTCTATTTTACTCTCTTCTGCTCATTTTATCTAGCTGCAAAAGGCCTCAGTAGAGACTTCTTTCCAAGTCCATGTGTTGGTCTCGCATACACAAGGTAAACCCATTGTCACTTTGCTGACACCACCTGAGCAGCCTTACTCCAGGTAATCATGACCAACACCAAAATTTGGCTCACAAGCACTCACCCCTACTCAATGCAATGGAGGATCTCACATTAGCAGTGTCTATTAATGATTACTCTGCTAGCACGTCTTCCTTCTCTTTCCTAAGCTGCAGTTTTGTCCTAGATCACATTTGCATTGGAACCAGCAAGCATTGCCCATAAAATTTGATTCATAGATTTAATCTGCTTTTTGCCTGGACAGTAATGTCTGCCACAGCAGAGAGCAATCCAGGACTAAAAACTAGTCCAGATACTGCATTCCAGCTTTTGTTTTCACTCCTCAGAACAAGGGCAGAGACGACATTTTCATTAGCTACGCTTTGAGGACATTTCTGCAGCAAAGATGACGAGGTTGAAAAGTGTGCCTACCAAACTCCAGAGCCGCTAATTGCATCCTCCATGAGCCATGTTCCTTACCACCTCCCCAGCAATGGCTGTGAGACAGCAATGTTGCTCTGGGAATAGCAAGGCAGAGACCTTCTCCCAGCTCAAGGAGCTCGAGTTTTGGTCCTCATCCTACAGAAGGATTTTCCTTCTCTGTTGGGATACTTTGATTTTGCAGGAAGAGGGGTCAGCCAGCTCTTGGATGTTTTTTATGGCCTACCCCAAAGGCACCTAGCAGGTTCATCAGCTTCAGTGGCCTTTGCTGCAAACACTTATCTTCTCCAGCTGAAGAGCGAAGGAGAAGCCCAATGTCCTTGTTGCAGAGGCAATGCGGTCCTCACCAGCCCTGAGAGGCTTTTGACCTGAGGCCAACATGGAAATATGTGTCCCCATGTCCAGCCTGCTGGTTGGGAGGAGAAAGTCCACCCCGCTGCATGAGGCTCATTGATCTGCTCCTCCTGATGGCATGAGTAGCTCCAGTCCCAGTCCCTCATATCTGGAGCCATGGAGAACTGATTTCTCTGGGCTCACTGTCAGGTTGCCCACCAGCCAGAAATCCTTCTTTACTTGTCCTGTTGGTTCTTCTTTTCATTTAAATGCTGTTGCTGTTGCAGATGACGACAGCTCAGAGCAGCATCAGATCAGCAGCTCTCAGATGCGCAATGCGTCACATCTGTGTCAGCAAAGCAGACAACTTATTCCAGTTTTGTCCAGTCTCCCATTAACTGGTTGAGGTCAAATGTCATTGAGATCAGAGACCTCTATCTCAATGCAAGCATATCAAATGAGTTATTTCTCAGCAGAGCAGGGGGTTATTTCCCCCCCTCTCCTTCTTTGCCTTTCCTCTCCCTCCCCATAGTAGTTCCTCTTGCTCTTCCGTTGACCACACACATTTGCAAGGTCTGCTGTCTTTCTCAGCCTGCCCACCCACCCACCTGAGCTCCAAGCTTGGACAACCCTTGTTGTCTTACACCTGTCCGGCCTCAGCTAAGCCACAAAGGCAGCTAATGCCTAAGCCTAGATAATCCAGGTTTAAAAAGTGCCTTACAAGTCTAAAAGTTTGCCCTAACACATGGAGGCAAAGATGGGATCTGGTAGAGAAGTGAATCAAGTCCTGGTCAAGCTAGGCTATCTGTGGGGTGGGAAACAGGAGCTGTATGGTCCTCTGACATGCCTAGGGCCAAGCCTGGCCCAAAAGAGGCTATGACATGGCATGATCGTGTAGGAGCACGTGTCCCCATCCACCTTGTGCTGTTGGGTGAGCACCAGCAACATCTCCCTACCTTGTGTGAGCATTCCTTTAAGCATTGGAACGGGCTCCCCAGGGAGGTGGTGGAGTCACCATCCCTGGAGGTGTTCAAAAAACGTTTAGATGTGGCATTTCGAGACATGGTTTAGTGGGCATGGTGGCGTTGGATAGCAGGTTGGACTTGATGATCTTTGAGGTCTCTTCCAACTATAACGATTCTATGATTCTGTGATGCCGAGGACCCACCATGGAGCTGGGTCTGCTGTATTCCCCACTGCTACGCAGTTTGGCAATGCCGTGGCCCCATCTCCCTACCTGCACCATGAAGACTATCTTCAACTAAAAAGGTGGCGGGAAAGATTGCTTAACAGCTATTTACGAAGCACCCAAAACACTTAGCTGGAAGATGGCGTTACAGGCTGAGACCTCCACCCAAGGATGTATAAATTCCTTTTTAGAAAGTCAACAGATAATGCAGGTGTGGGGACAGTTGAACCCGTTCAGCTGCTCACCACCGCACCTTTTCCACCCTTCGCTCACACAGGCTTCGAACACGGTGGAAACCCACAGGGAAACTCATCGTCTCCTCCTTGCCACTGCCTTCTCACTTCCATGGCTTTTTTTTTTTCCCCGTCTGTTCTACAAATATATTTATTGTTTCTATACATTATCTGAAGCAGTTTGGACTTTTTTTCATTAAAATAAATGCTCCTGCTTCCTTTGCACCCCCAGGAGAACCCTATAAACAATAAGTTCACAGATTTTTCAGGGTTGGTATGTGACATTGGGTCACAGAAATGTACTGGTCCGATACTGGGTGTTTCTGTCACTGGAGATTCTCCTTTAGCATCAGTCAAGTTTTCACTATGCACATGCACATGCACATGCAAATTTATCCATTCAGCAATATTTCACCCAGAAAGGCTCAAGGGATCTACATGCCCATCAAACACTGACCCATCTCGGAGATTCAAAGCCCCTGGGCAATCCCTGCAGAGAGACAGGGGATGCTATGGGCTTTATGAAAAGAAAATGCCAGAAAGGAGAACAATTTATTTCCCCCTCCTTTCCTCGTGGCAATACTTCTGATGCAGTCAGGCTACTGGTAAGGGATGCAGGATTGGGCCCAGAGCTGGGGCTGGGGATGGGTATCTCTAGCAGACAGCTGCAGACCAGGGAGCCCAGCCGCCTTTGAGAGGAAAACAAAACCTGTCTTATGCTGTTAAGGTGGCTGTGATGCCTGTGAATTTTTCCCCTGAGTAAGGCAACCTGGCCGACTTGTTGAGGCATTCATGGTCTGCGTACGAGCATGTGGGGGCCGGGGGGCAGTGGTAAGGAGACTGGGGCCGTTTATATATCTCGATCCCATCACAGCAGAGAGGGAGATGGCAGCTCCTGGAGAGCCCTGGCTTCACTCACTGACAGGTTTTGCAGCCACAGAAGATTTGCCTGTCACAGTTGGCCATGCCGGGGGCCGGAGTCGCATCGTCTTGGCCATTTTGGCCTGATTAGAGCCCCTATAACCCCTCCTCTAATAGATAAACTCCATAAACAGGAGCCATCCATGGTGCCTCTCTGAGCACCAGGTTCTGCAGAGAGCTTGCCAGGCTTTTAATAGCCCAGGAGCCTGCAGCTTGTTTCCCTGGACATGCATGAAAATCCTCCTCGGAGACAGCAACTTGGTAGGAAGTTAGCGTCGGTCCCGAGCATATACAGCGAGTAAAAGCTAAAATTGTGGGATGAGCTCCAGCTTGACGTGGCACACCAAGAAGGACGGCCATGGGAAACACACGCTGGATTTACAAACAAGATACTAATTGCCTGGTGCCATCAGCCACGTGTTAACTCTTTGCAAATTGTCTGTGAATATACCCTTATAAAATGAGTTAAATTGACTTACTAGCAGGAAATAAGGGGTGACAACGCACATGGAAAATAAAAAATTAAAAAGAATAAAAACCCCAGACCAAATCAATGGTATATTCAGCTGCATAAAAATTTAGCGGTCTTGCACAGAGGGAGATATGCTGTCTCACTCCTGTTATAGGACAGCAAACCTCAGGGCAAGGAGGTCGGGGTAGGGAATACAGAAGAGGAGGAGGCAAGAATTTGACAAAAATTTGTCAGACGGGAAGGAATCTGTCTCACTTTCAGCACCTTTGCCAACAGCCTTCTCAGTTCATTTAGCAAATAGCAAGAACCATGCCAAAAATAATAGGTAGCCAGCTCAAATTCAGCCCAGCGTGCAGCCTGCTGTCCCACATGTCCAGTGCCATGCAACGGGTAGCAGACCGCAGCATCAGCCCATGGCCAGGCGAGGAGCAGCCCCAGCACACGTTAGCAATCGATAAAGAGCATTTTCATTTGCCTTATTTGCTTGCCCAAGCTGTGCAGCACCAGGGACCGAGTCAGGACAGAGCCCTCACAATGGGCAAAGGGCTGGTCTGTGGTGGTTGGCAGAGCATGGTTGGGCCCTGGGTGGCAACATGAGGTTTTGTAGGTTAATCATCCTCCTGCTCAGAGTCTCGCACATTTGATGGAAAAGGGCTACAAAAGCGTTTAGGGGAAGGGGGCTGAGATGGGTTCCCCCATGGCTTTTTAACAGTTTGATGGTCATCACCGCTCAACAGCCCTTGTTGCACCCCGCCTCTATGGACCTCTGTGCAGGCACAGCAAAGCACAGCTCAGCTCATTGCAAAAAACCACATAAACGCAGACCTTGGAGACTGCCTGCTTGAACAAACCCCATTCAACATCCTCTCATCTTAACGAAGAGTCTCATTAATTGCTGAGTGACATGAGTTGGTGTTGCTGGACCACAGGTTTGCACACATACCCGTGGTCCCTAACACTGAGCAGAGCATCTCCTCTCCTGCACACCACGAGAGGGAAACCACGTGCAGCTCTGATGTACCCAAAAAAAGGCTGAGTTGGGACTCCTTCCAGAGCCCAGACTCAGCATTCAACAAAAAACCACTTACAACTGGCAATAACCAGCATTTATCAGCATATTTCTATCAGGGTTGAAGTGATGCTGAGCGGTAGGGATGGGGAGCAGCAAGAGCTAGTGATGGGATACTGCCAGGCAGCCTGGACCCATCACAGGGGAGAGACGGTTGTTTATACAGCACTGGCTGAGGGTTTTTTTCCTGCAACCCTTTTCCACTAGCTTCAGGGGGAAAAAAAATTTTTGTTGAAGATGATATTTCACAGGAACGTGTTGAATTCAGCAATATTTTCCAAGGAGGAAGGAGAAACACTTCAGCAGCTTTGCTACACTGAAATCCGTCTTTTTGCTTTTGTACTTCGCACTATGTTTTAATTATAGATTTATCCTAATGTTCAGCATTCGAGGGTGTATTTGTGATTTTCGGATCATCACATCAAAAAAAAAAAAAAAGCCAAACCATGCTGAAAGAAAATGTTTAAAGAGATTTAATGGTTCCAATTTCTCTCCTCCTCTCCCAGGCTCTCGCATGCCTAGAGGGACGGGTGGTCCCAGCAGCCTGGCACGATGTTTCCCACCCAGCCTAGCTCTTCCTTTCCAAACTGCCCCATTTCTCACGGTTTTAGGCCCAGTTCTGCCAGGAAAGGGCATTGGAGGAAACACAGCTCTGAAGATGTTGCAAAACCCCTCTGCGATTTTTTTATAACGTGTCTCATTTCTGTTTGGTCTGAAGGTGTCGGAAAGGATGGAGAATGAACAGTCAACAGGAATCGCTTGCCCTCAAAACCCAGGCTAAAAGCAGGGGTCACATCTCAGGTCTCATCAACATTTCGAGACTGCACAGCTGTTTGCAGGGCTTTGCTGATGCCAGGCGAAACCCTAGTGCAGCCAAGAGCAGAGAGGGTTTGGCTAGTACCTGAACTTCAAGGCAACTCTTGGGGCTTTGCCCATTGGCCATGCACCCCAATTTGCTTACCCATCCCTTCTCCCCCACCTTCACCCCAGCCAGTTCCTGTGTGTAACCCAAGCCCATTTTACGTGCTGTACAGTGGGGTAGGCAAACAGCATCGGAGCTTTTCCCAGTGTTTATTGGCAAGCGCCTATGCTTGATGGCTCTTCTCCAGAGTTTGGACTGTTAGCCCAATTCACAAAAAAAGTTGAAAAGGGAATTGGAGGGGACCAGGAGTCCCTTTGGTCAAAGGAGGCAAGAGACCTCATCTTTTTGTGGTAAAACATTACTAGCAGGGTGTTATATCCACATGAATTAGTCCCCAATGTGGAAACAGGAAAAGTAATCAGGGGAAGCAATTAATCCTCAACTTTAAAAAAAAAAAAGAAAACTTGACATGACAGAGGTCTATTATTTGGCTCTGCCTGCAGAGAGTGATGGGGAAGCACTTGGAGTAAGCTCTATCCCTGCCCTTGGGAATGTAAAAACGTGCTGACTTGTGCACGCAGGAGCCTTCAGCTTTGACGGGCAGTGATATGCTGCAGCCAGTTGTTTGGAAAGGGAAATTCAATACTTCGGTTTCTAATGTTTCCTAGTTTTCACAGTGTCCAAAACCCTCCCCAGACATTTGGAAGTGCTCAACACCTGCCTGAAAACACTCTTAACTCCTCCTAATGACTGGCTGAGGGGGGTTGCAGCAGCTCCCTCCTACTGGTACTGATACACAGGACATCCAGAAACAGGCAAAAAGCCAAAACCATGGGGGAAAAAACCCAGCTGGACATTGCAAGGACCTGGCAGGATTTTGAGTGTTGTGCTGCGTTGCTCACGGAGCCTCTTAATTCTGCAACAGTCCAACCCAAAACCCTCCCCCCAAATGCTGCCAAACCTGATGAGTCTGAAATCCAAATGCAACTTTAACCCTTCCCCAGAGAAGGTGTTAATGGGGAAAGCCAATGCCCTCAGCTGTCTCTTGTCCTTGTTTAAGCAAAAGGCTTTGTGATCCCACCTGGTCTCAAACCTGCATCTGCTCAGCATCAACCCATGCCAGCAGCAGAGTCCTCCAGTATGCCCACACCCCGTGGGCACTGGGGAGCCAGGGCTTATCCACAATCCTGGCGCAGGCTGCCCTGCAAGTCTGTGGGGATGCAACTGCATGTGGCCCACAACCTGAACTTTATTTCCCGTAACCTTTCTCAAGTGATAAATCATCTGTGGTGGTTGTAATGGATGCGTCTGGTCGTGGTGGCTGGGTCAGGCTCAGAGTGAATTTGGGGTAGACAGATAACAACATGGTAGCCAAGGGCTAATTTGAAGCAATGCACCCACCTAACTGCAGTGCTGGTCAAGGTCCAACTCAAGCCAAGTATGGAAGAAATTAACATCCGCCATCGATATGCAAATATGACTATAAGTCAATTATCTTACTCCATAAATAGTGGACAGCCCATGGTCCGTTGAACTCTCCTGTGCGACAGCGGGCTGCATGCTGGATGTCCCCTTGAGTAGGGATGCCTCTCTCAAGGTTACTCCTCAAAGTCGAGAAATTCCTTACTACAACAGCTTCTCGGTAAGTGATGCTAAAATTTGAAATCTTAGCTAAGTAATATAAAGGGTTGATTGCACATGTGTAATTCTTTGGGTAAAAATCATTGACCAAGTCTGGGACCAGGAGTGGATCCAGCCACACCTAGACTCCTCTCTGAGAAGGAGTTTAGACAGCAAGGGGGTCCTCTCTGAACCTCCTGACTCCATGGGACAGCCTCCCTGACAGTTTTGTCTGACCTTGTCCTCTACACAGTAAATCATCAAGTGTACTTTGCCACCGAATCTTGTTCAACCACTGTCGCATTTACTATCAAACTTTGTTAAATCGCTGGTTTGTATCAATAAACATACCGCTACTTCTGTCTTGCGAGTAAAGTGCGTTACTCCATCTGTGACATGGCAGCACCCCAGTCCTGTGCCGGCCCCAATATCTCCTCCCTCCTCAGCAGCTTTTGGGTGAGGACCGGAGGCATTGGTGCCAGCCCTCTCCTCTCCACACACCTTGTTTCCCCTATCCATAGTGATTTCCAGCGAAGATTTCTATCGTACTCTCCCCTTATCATCAAAGAGGGGAAAGATGCTTTTTGGAGCATGGTTTCTGACCTGCTTTAAACCTCCCTCCTAGTGAGAGATCAGAGCAGCACTTGAAACCTGTCCCAAAAAAACAGAGGCGGCGGCTCTTTTGGGGGGGGTTACTCTGCATTGATCCCATCCATGTCTATTTTGCATGCATTGATTTCCCCCCCACCCCATGTTTCAAATGGAGCTGTAATCACCAGCTGGGTTTTCCTGCTTGATTGATTTGTCTGCAGCTTAAGCCTGGAGGTGAGAGATCCCACCTGGGATGTCCGCAGAGCTCCAGAGCGAGTGGCAGTGATTTGAGGGGCAGGTTTGGGAAACCAGTGGAGCTTTTCGTCATTTCTGGGAACAGCACGTCAGGTTGGATGGGGGATGTTTTGCAGTCCAGCCTTTCTTCTTTGCTGGTTCTCTGGCAAATCAGCCTCAAAGCCAGAAATTTTTGATAGCAGAGCACAGCTCTGAGTTTTATTTCTCCTGGCTTCTGCAGAAACGTGCCTTCAAAAACAGTTGTTTTTGAGAGAGAGCGGAGCCCTGGGGAGCAGCAAGAAGTCAGGCTGGCTACTAAAGATAGGGTGGTGGCAAGTGCTGGGTGTGTCGTTAGTGCCACTATTAATGCTGAGGGCTATTAGAGATTCTAGTGGTGAGAGGCAAGGATGGGAGTCAGGATATGGGACACTTGCTTGCAAAGTGATTGCTTGATCCCATGTTGCAGGTCACCTGGATTCCATCCTGAACCTTGCAGAGACATACCAAATGTGGTGTATAGCATTTACCGGGATGCACGAGATCCTCCCTGGGGCCAGGAGGGCAATACTGCAGTATGTAGGGTAACTGCCACCCAGGGAAGCCAATACACTGTACAGTCCCCCTTGGTTTTTTTAGAGATCACCCAAAAACCACACCACAAAATGCCCCTCCTCATCCCACAAGGCAGACGGCAGGAGCCGTTCAGTGGCCGGCACTTCTTCCAAGTGACAATATACAGAAGACAGGAACGTCTTATAATTGCTAGGGTACAAAAAACTAAGATTCTCTCTCAAGAGAGAGCAGAAATTCTTCCAGTAGGTGGGTCCACGGGATGCAGTGAATGCAACAAGGTTAGCAAATCCCCTGTACAGCACTATAAGGTCCTGACTTGAGCCCACGAGCTCACCCTCCCAGTCTAAGAGCAGTCCTCATCACGGAGGTTTGCACCCATGGAGCTCCTGCAAGTTCCCAGTCCTCACTGGACCTCCTCATTTAAGTAACCTAAAGGACTTTGGAGGTAAGAACCTGTAAGGTAAGCAGCAGCTGTGACTGCGGTCTATCCCAAGGACTAAGGCTGAGGAGAAGCCACGTGAGATGCGGTGGGTGCCCACAGTGAGGTGGGATGGGCCAGGGCAGCTCGGTGGCTTTTTACGCCGAACCGACTTGAACGCAGGTCTGGGAAAACCTCAGCTACCGGGAGTCCTGCCGTGCCACATCCTGGTAATTCCCCTTTTACGCTCCAAGAATAAGAAGTCCGTAGTTAAAAATCAAAGATCCTGGAAGCCTGTTCTCTATTAAACTTAATATCCCGAAGTTTATGTGTCACTCCAGGAGAGAGTGAGCTGTGTTTAAAGTACAAGTAAAACACCAGTTTCTCGATGCAGACATAGCTCATACTTTACATTTCTGCATGAGGTCCTGGCATGAGTTACTGCTGCTAAGCCCTGCTGTAATAACATATAAAGGAAAACTCTACCCAGACAGCAAGAAATACATATTTTATAGGGCTAAATGTAAAGTCATCCATCTAAGAAAAACCATACAGGTCCTATTTGCAGGTGGCAGGCTATCCTAGGGAAACGGATTTTCATTAAAACCAGCAAACCATCAGCTCCCAGAGCCCCAGCAGCATCTGAAGGCATAAGAGTTTGCTATATAAAAAGCAGGAGGTGGGGTTCTGTGGGAGCAATCAGTCCCTTATATTGGTGCCAAAGCCAGGAAGGAGGCTGGGAGAGGAGCCCAAGGGTGCCATGCGGGCACCCCGGAGGAAGGCACTCGAGGAGAGCTGTGTCTCCACATTAAAAAGAGTAATGATGATATTATGTTTAAGTACAACCTAAAATGGTACCTTGCACTGGCTGGGCAGGATGAGGCTCATCAGCCTGGTAAAGAGCCTAACAGAACCCATTGGCCAGGACAGACCTGCAGCCAACACAGGCTGAAACACCGGTCACCACATACCCACAACCAAAATCCTCTCCTCAGCATCAGGGCTGGTAAAGCTGAGGCTGGATGGTTTCCTAAAGGAGGTCCTCTTGCTCAGGCAGGAGTTAATTTGGGGATGTGAGATGGAGAAGGTGACAACAGCTGTCCCTTCTGGCATGAAAATCCACCGGCTTGTGGGTATTTTCCCCTCCCACTGAAGTCAAAGGAGGTTGATTGCAAGGGACTCGCTTTTCCACCACAATGTGAATAGGAAATCAAGTTCCTGCTTATTCCATCAAGAATATCCCACAGGGCTGCAAGTGGTCTGGCAGCAACCAGGTAGGATGCTGCAGGTACGGCTCCTTGTCAGAGGCAGCATCTCGTTTCCCTGCAACCAGCCTCTGAAATAGCTCAGCAAGCACCTGGCATCACTGAGAGAGTTAAGACTAAGTCAATGTTTCTGTCATCAACCTCTCTTTCCAGGGGCTCGTAACTCTCGACGTTTATACTCCCGTGAGGCCAAAACTTGGCACAGAAGCACACAGCCCAGATGCAGTTTTATTTGGTAATAAATAGCATAAATCTCATACGCCTTTTTTTTTGGTTTTGGCTTAAACGTGTGAAACGGGAAAAGAAAAATGTAGGGGATTTTTTTTTTCCTACCTTCTGATAATTTTGGAAAAGTAGCTTAGACTGAATAACGGCAGGCTTGCTTTCAGATACATACAGTCCACAATGCCATTTCTCAAATACCTCGCCTTTTTAATATCCCCTCTTTAACAGGATCAATGTCCTTCGCCCAGCGCAGTGCCAAGATCGCAGCCCAGGATTTCTGGGGGTGACTCGCAATGCCAGATTATTCGATCCTTGGCACATTAAACATGATGTTCAGGAAGAGTTAAAACACTGCAAACTTCCCCAAGCCCTTTAGACAATGTTTTGAGGATAGATTGCTGTTTTAGTTGCACCCCTGTGACATCCCACTTCCCTGGAGTTCAGGTAGCTATTGCAGCCCAGCACTATCTAACCAGCCCCTGGTTTTCATCAGCTGTCCGCTGGGATTTTAGCACTTTCAGATTTACCCCAAACTCAGACTTTGTTCTACCAAGGCCAGCTACTTTCCAGTGGCCAAAAGCCAAGGAGACATCCCAAGCCTCCAGCCCAAGGGCTTGGCTACCCTTCAAAAGTCCACCGCAGCTGGAGCAGAGAGAAATAGCAGTGATTTTGCTCATACGGTCAGCTCCAGATGTTGGAGGGTCCCCCGTGGGACACCGGGCTACTGTCCAGCTGGTGCCGTTATCCAAATGCTTCATTATCTACAGGGATGGGATTTTTTTTGCAGGAGGTAGCAGGGGGCTGTCAGGTATGGGAACATTGCACTGGTATGGGGAGCTGGGCTGATGTTGGGTCAGGCATCATGTAACATGACCCGAGGAAGACTCTGCAGATGTTACCTTAGGATAATTTCCTTTCCATGGGATGTGGATCCACCCACCATCCTCTCTGAGCCACATCCCCATTTGCTGAAAGGGAGGATTGAAGGTAACCCTACAGGGTTGGAAACTTTCCCCCAAAACGGCTTCCCACCAAGTTTTCCATCTCAACACCGAGCTTGCTACCCAACGGCATGCTCAGAGCCTCCCCAAGTGCACGTCCCACATCTCAGCCTCCCCAAATCTCAGCAGATTCATTGAAGAAATACTTGCAAGAGAGGTATGGGGAATTTTCTGGCTGGAAGCAAGGCAGGTGGCTTGTGCTGCAGAGCCCACCCCTTGTCCCAGAAGGTCCCAGCCTGCCATCAGCCCTGCGTATGGGTAGTCTCCAGGAGGAACGGGATAGCCCAGATATGGTATGGATTTGCACAGGATCCAGCTGACCCACTGAACGAGGGCGTGGTGAATCGGAAGAAAAATTCTCAAATATACAGGTACACTTTGGGCCATCTGTCCTCGAGCAACACCAGCCATAAAACACGTTATAAAGCACATAGGAGATGTCACAGCAAGAAGTCACTCATGTGAAACTGCTCTGACGTGGCATAGCAATTGCATCCAAGGAAGAAGCATCCTCCTGCTGCAATGACGCCATTGCAGGAATTTTTAGGTGGATAAATTGCAACATCGAGTCCAAAGCTACCTCCAGCCACAGCAAGGTCTGCCCATCTCTTGTTCATATAAGGTGTAACCCAGCTCCCACAGCTGAATTTCTGGAGAAAACACAAGGCACGGTCCATGGTTAGGAAGCATTTGCTTAACATCAGGCTGGTGATAGGCATGTCTGCTGCAAATCCATGTGTTCTGGCTTCAGTCTGTCTGCAGGAAAGACACCAGTGGTGGGTCTGCACTCCCTGTGCTTGCCATCAAGGAATGGCTTTTTTTTTTTTTTCTTTTAGATTCAAAGGCAATAGTGCCAGTAATTAAACTAGTCTAAAGAAGCAAACCCAGCCACCTCAAACAGAAAAGCTGTTGCAGAGCCAAAAGATTAATCCACACGAATATTAAAGACAGAGAAACTACTGACAAATCCAGAATGAACCAAGCTGGGTGATGAGGGAGGCCCATACGCAAACATACAGCCCCCGGTTTCACGTCTTCTCCAGCTGCCATGGGAGGAACGGGGGGCTTGAGCAGATGAGGAAGATGCAGGGAATGAGGAGAGGAACCCTGGCAGCAAGGTCTGCTCCGTCCTTTGAGCAAAACACAACCTCTAGCAGTCTGCTCCCCATCAAATTAGTTCAGGCAGAGCTAAACTGAGCATCGCAAGGTGGGAAACTGGTCTGGGTCCAGAGTCCTTGTACCGCATCAACTCCTTGGTTAGGCATGACGGGCACCTTGTGGGATGGAGAGCACTGGGGACCCGGGGGAAGATTCTGGGAGAAAAAAATGCTTCTCAGCAGGGGACAAGACAAACCAGATGGCCCCACGTCACCTGAAGGGAGGGTTACTAAGGCAATGGCAGGCAAGTTTATCTCCCTTTACCATTTTCTTTCAAAGAACTGCCTTCTCCCATCGCGCACAGCAGCAAACAGCCCAGCCGGGACCTGAGCTGACCTCCCCTTATGATTTTTACCATTCCTGACAGTGGTTTTGCCGAGCCTGCTCAGACAGAAACATTCTTCCTCTCTCACGTGGATGTTGGTTTTATTACATCTACCTTGGAAACCTACACGCTGCCATTCAAGCATAACCAGCAAGCACAACAGATACAGGGAGACTACACGGCCCTCAGTCTTGCTGGACCAGCAAATCCCCTTGGAGAAGCCCATTAGCAGCACCAGGTTGCCACTGTTATCTTGCTTTCCGAAGTCAGCCTTGCTGTTGAGAAACAAAACTGGCATTCAGAGGGAATTCAGCTTCCAAGGCTGCAGGTGATGCTCTTAAAAGAGACAACAAAAATAAATAAGATGGTTTTGGTTACAGGGTGCAGAATAACCTGCAAATTGTTGTTTACAGGGCTAATTGAGTGCCCCATACACATAAATACAAATAGTGGCAATGACTGGAGATGGGTGAGCTGTCACCCGGAGGAAGGGAGGTGAGATGCTGTGGCAGGCAAAGAGCATGTCCCCAGGGCTTTCTGCACACCAGGCACTTTTTAACTTAACTGATGCATCCACCCACATGTTTTCAGGACTAGTCACTACCCACCACATATGAGGTGAGATTTCTGTCATGCCGATGGGTTATTTCATGCTTGCAGGGTGTCTCATATGGGCTTTTAGTGGTTTTAATGGGTGTGAGGTTCCGCTGGTCCTCAAACTCCTGGTCTTGGACCTCTGGAGGTCATGAGACACCTGGTGTCACTCAGACACCAGAAATTGGACCGGAGGAGAATCAGTGAACCCAGTTAGACCAGCCATCCATGTCAGCACAAAAGCCAAGGAATTTGCCAGTTAATTAGCACAATACTATTAGGAGAAGGTTGCTGGCCTTGGGGAGAAGCCTGAAGCCTTGCTGAGCTCTTTCCACAAGAGCCTAACTCCTCCAGTTAAACTGATGCTTTTGACTCTGCTTTTCCCAGATGAAATTCCTGTCCAGTACAGTTCCTGCACTGGAAACTTTTATGTCAGATGAAGCTTTTAAAAGACCAGATTTTCAAACAAATGCAGGATGTGGTGATCTGTTTAACAGAGAGAGGTCCCTTGTTGTCCCCAGGAGCTGGGCTGGGAGGTTGGCAGACGGACTACACTCTGTTTCACAGTTGCTGATTAAACTGCGATGACAATGCTCGGCGAGATGCCAAATTAATTAGCGCTAGCCACACGATCTGCAAGTCCCATTCGGCTTTAAAAAAAAAAAAAATCTAAGAATTTTCCGAATTCATTTTCACACACCTCACCGGCCTGATATTTTCCCTTGAATTTGCTGTTCCTCAAGTTGCATCTCTCTTTCACAGGGGGCTTGTGCCATTTTTAGATACCATGAGTTTGAAGGTGTGACAGAAGGATCTCGGGGCCTTTGTAGCTCTTGGCCTTTCGGAGAGGATGGACTAATCTTTGGCTGATATTTAGCAGATGCTCGCAGCACCGCACACGACCTCCTGCTTGATATTGTTATGACCTTTCAGCTTCATTTGTGATACCATCTGAAATTTGTTTGATTTCAGTTCCTGTGCTGGGCCTTCAAGCAGACTTTTCGTGCCATGGGAATCACAGCACACCCAAATTAGCTGTTTCTGTACTTAAAAGGCACGAGGGGAGGATGGCAAAGCACTCACCCAGGGCAGTGAGAACTGGGATGGTGAATACACCCTGTTTCACAGAGGAGGAGATGGGAACTGGGAAGAGGACAGAGCTGGCCTGGGCAGCAGAAGTGATGGGTGGTGGACCCAGGGCGAAACCCTCTCCTCTGCCTATCTCCCCTGAAAAGGCGTTTGTACAACCGCAGGTTGCTGCTGTGCCGTTCCCTTCCCCACTGCCTCTTGGTGATGCTTCATGGGCCAAAGCCACCTTTTCCCCTATGACCAGCCAAGGTCTCCTCCATCACCCCAGGTTTGCAAGGCCTTTACAGGTATCACCCCACCCAGGGTTCCCATGCCAATTAGTGTGCTACTGCTGCTAGTAAGATGAACCAAAGAAGAACAGGGCTGAGTTTCTACCAGTAGCATCCTAGACAACCCTTTTTTGCCTTACATGCACAATTTTTCCCAGCAGCAGACAGTTTTCTGCCCTGCAAACCATTGACAGACATGACCAGGAGTGGGAAGATGCAACCTGGAGGGCACTGGGTCAGCCCCAGGGAGGTGAGCAGAGATTTACAGACCATCAGATAGCTCAGCTTTGTCTGTGTATATGACTTCTACATCTTGGGGAGTGGAGACCATTCCTTCTCAAAGGATGACAGAGCACCTTTTACAACATCACAGCCCTAGACGTTGAGAGGGCATTTAAGAAATTGTAATTTGATGTTTTAGCTGGCACCATGCCGACCCAGAGCTTCCTCCTGGCTCCAGAGAGATGTCTTCATCTGCTCCAGACTGAGGAGGGACCATGTTTTTCCCTGGGGGAGGGGAGGGCTCATTCTTCAATTTTATTTTTTCCTGCAAGAGCCCCACGCAGGGAACCTCCTGCCTGTACCTCGCCTGCCCGTCCTGCTGCACCAAGGGGCAAGCAGGGCTCATGGGGAAAGGGGAATGGGCAATAAACTGGTTGATGGTCCCAGCCTAGACACCTACTCATACCTTTTATCTTTGGCACTCAGAGGACAGAAGTTGGCCAGTGCTGGGTCCCAGGCAGAGCCCAAAGCCCTGAGCCACAGACAGAGGTTTGTGCTTCTTCCCACAGTCTCAAAAATCCCACGGGAAGGGAGGAAAACAGCCCCTGTCCAGCTCAGCTTTTACGACCCAGCTGCACAGATGTTCTCGACAGTGGACAACCTCACCAAAGGAGCATCCCAAATCAGTGCAAGCCCCCCAATCCCCAGGTATATCATATCAAATCAACCTGTTGCCTGTCCTTCCCAGCGGAGCGAGGACTGCAACTGAGCACCAGGGTTGGAGGGTGACCACATCCACTCCGGGCACCCATGGATTTTTAGCAGGTGACCATCCCTGAGGCCAGACGGGGATCACAGGGAGCCCAATCACTGCAGGTAACATATCTGCAAGGAGGGACCCCACGGGGCGATGGGTGCATCAGGAGAGACTCCAGGGATGAGGGTCTCAGGGGTACAGGGCCTGGGTATCTCAGCGAAGCAAAGGAGACCAGGATAGTGATGGCGATGGCTATGGGGCTGGAGATGCACCCATCTGAGTGGGAACAGGAACATCTCAAAATTTCCCACGGGTCCAGGGCAAACAGATTGTACCACGCTCCTCCCCGCAGCACACAAGAACCTACCAGGAACCCATGCAGTTACAAAGCCAAAAAAAAAATATCTTTTTTAGTTCCACGTGTGACCTCTAGGCCCCAAGGATTTTTACTAATTACTAAATTTAATTTATTTTGCTGTCTTCTCGGGGCTAAGGCTTTGCATTGCTGGGTCTGTATTGTTTCCATTACAGCCTGCTGGTGTCCACAGAAACTTCAAATTAAATATCAGTCACACATTAAGGTCAGGCAGCTCTATTTCATTAACAGGCAGCAAGACTCAGCCTCCCTGTAATGAATGCTGCCTGTACCTCCTAATGATAGCGGCAGAGGAACCGGGCAGCACCAGCACACAGTGGTTGGCACCCCAGTGACACCGGGGACCACAAAATTGATTTTAAAAGTCTATTCATCTTCTGCAAATCATGGTTTTAGTTTTCCTGACCTGTGACAAATCTGCACGAGCTGTAATTGAAAGATGGAGCCAAGAAGAGGAAAGAAAACAAAAATCCACAAAAAACCCTACCAAAAAAACACAAAAGGAAGAAACAAGTTTCAGCAGGGTTGTTCTGTCTCAGTTTCCAGTCCTCACCCCCAGCCGTGCATTTCTGCCCCTCACTTTATGAGCAAGGTTGAAGGTTTTTCATCCTGCCGCCTGCCACAAAGAGGATACGGAGGATTTAAAGATGTTACAAGATCCTCCCTGTTGCTGGACCCACGGATGCTGGGTCAGGATAAGTCCACCCCAGTCAGACCTATTGGACTCTTGCCTCTGCTTTTCACGGCCCAACAGCCACCAACACTGGGACACCGAACTCCTACCCCTTGGTCTCCGCACCTGGCTGGGAAGCAGCTTTGAGGATCCAGCAACTGCATGGCAGAGAAATGAGTGACGAAGGTGGCCTCCCCATCATCTTCCCAATCCCTTCCAGCACAGCCCCATGGCCGGTGGCTCACCATACCTGCAGTTTCTCTCCCTGCTTCTACGACAAAGTGGTATAGTACTGTCACCCAAAGGAAGACCTACAAAAGCATCAGAAAACCCTTTTCCTACTCTTTAGCACAATTAACCCTAAACCAAGGGTGCAGACAGCTTGTGTCTATACCAGACCAGTACAAGCTGCAACTTCTTATAGAGCCTTAATTTCTCAAAGCCCCATTTGGGTGTCAAGGTTGAAGATGTTCTTCACCATGTAACACGACAACATGGAGAAGAAGTTGACTTGGGTTGAAATCAGGAGTTGTTCTGCTGAAGGAAGATGACAATTTTAGTTGTGTATGACTACCCAAGGTCTAACCAGCTGTGTGCCCAACACCATTGTTCCAGAAACATCTTGAAAGTGTAACTGCAGTGAGGGAGAAGAGGAGGTGGGGATTAGGAAGAAATATGAATTTAAGGCACTACCACAGCATAAGGAGTCTGGGTTTCAGGCTGTAAGCTGTCACATCGTTATTGCTGAGGCATTTGGGAGGTTCATAACAGCTCTTTTACTCCATAAAATTCACCCTTTCTAAAGGAAAACATTTATTCCACTCAAGTACAAATAAGAGTTAAATACAAGCAGATCCATTTAATAGCGTAGTTATGCCTATTAAAGCGACTGTAAAACTAACATCAAGGCGTTTCACATTAATTCCCTCTCAGTGACTCCAGATCCGATTTACTCGGACAAATCCCCTGCTATTGAGAAGTGGGCATGAGTCTCCATCGCCCTGTATCAGCTGGCATTGTAAAAAGTCTCTGTTGGACTCAAAAAGTCAAGATCTATCAGCCACACAGGGAAAGCAAACCCATTGACCAGAGCAGCTAGATAAAGAAGTCATACTGTTAGTGTCAGCAGCCACGTTTTCCCCCAGATCGTTATTTTTAAGAAGATTTCATAGACGAGATGGGGCCTAAGTCACTCTTGCCGTTACTGCAGTGGATGACCTTGGGAAAATGCCCCCCCTTGGATTAAAATCAAATAATGTTAAAAGAATCCTTAAAATATATATATA
>NW_009634126.1:0-469 GCF_000690535.1 Cariama cristata | reverse complement strand
GAGAAGTTATCTACGTATCTTTTTTTCTCCAAGAGATTACTTGTTAAGTATCAGTAAATTAGAGTTGAGTTAACTAATATTGTCTTCTCATTAACACATTCTATATAAAACAATATATGCAATGCATCATAAACTAAGGCATATCTGGGAACTTTATATTAAACTGGAGAAGTTTCATGGTGTTTTATCAGTTCTTTTTTTTTTACTTTTTCAGGAGATATTTGGACCCATACTGAGCAAAGTAGTGCTTTGTTTCACTGATTCTATATTAATTTCTTACAGATGAGCAGACAGTGCAGTAGTAACTTGTTCAAAATTGGTGACAGAATTTGTATTGACTTTTAATAAATAATGTGTCAGATTTCTGAAAGAAAATGCTAATGGCTATGATTCTTCCAGTGATTTAAATTTTTTTGCTTCTCCTTTTTCCATAAAAAAAAAAGATATAGATCTATACAAGAAATTAGAT
>NW_009634125.1:31560-36269 GCF_000690535.1 Cariama cristata | reverse complement strand
GCCTCTTTCGTTACTATACCACGTCATGCACACCCATATCGTCACCGCAAGGCAGAGAGCACGTGCCCTTGCTTCACAGGCTGTCCATCTGTGACCACCCCCGGTAGCCTAAAGCGATGAGTTTTGGCAAAATACATAACCTACGTGAGACTGATGTATATTCAGCGCGTTCCCACCACGGGCCAAGATGTTTCATTCTTTTTTCCGCATCATGCTGGTGTTGGTGAATGATGTTTCCCATTTCTGGATGCTGCTGTGCTCTGATGAGACACCGTAATCATCAGGTGAGGTATGTGCTGCGTCCTGGCTGAAGGAGTAGGAAGGCTAGCAAAGGTTACAGTTGTAACCTGCTTCTGGGGAACAGGTGCGGAGGGTCATGCACAAAGTACAAATAAAACATCATAATAGGTTCATACTAAGTCAAACCTCATCTAAGGCCCATGTGGTTTAGCGTTCTGTCTCAGGATAGGTCAAAGGAAGATATCCAGAGAAATGTAAAAATGAAACAATTGCACAAAACAATACCTAAGGAAAATATGAGGGCATGTTTGCAGATGAGGCTACAGATGTGTCCCTCTTCTGCCTCCTCCTCTCCCACATTGTTTGGAACCAGGTATCTGTTGACTTAATTTTATGTCCCCCTGTTACCGCACCGAACAAGATGGCAAGCAATCGATTTTTTACTCATCTTTTCCCAGCCATTCATCAGTCTGCCGGTCTCTGCTATATTCCGGCAGCTCTTTCATTGTATGTTTTCCAGAACGAAGAAAAGTTGCCCTTTCACACCATCTGTTGGAGTTCCAGAAATAATCAGGAGTCTAAACATGACCTTTAATAGCAACATCCTAATGAGCTCCATCCTTCCCAAAAGTGGGTGAAAACTCCTCAATACTTTCCTGAAGGGGTCCTAATCTTTAGCCAAGATAAATCACACATTGACAAGAAGTACACTGAATGCAAGTTTCTCAATTTTCAGCAAAAAAAACCCACTATTGAACACTGGTTGAGCAGCACAGTAATGTCTTTGGAGACATAAATTATCTAAGTCATCTAAATAACCACATCTATTTGGTGAAATTAGGAAACTTAAAGAAAAAATGGAAATTTAATCAAAAGCAACATCTTGGCAAGTACTAATAGAGGTTGAATTTCCAAGATGCAAAAAAGTCTGTTCCAGTCAACAGTATGTCATCAAAAATGACTGAAGAAATCAAAATATTGCTGTAAGCTGCCTGGTTTTCCTGATGTTGTGGAAGTAGTAAGCAAGTGATTAAACCTAGTTTCTCAAAGGTGTATAGACTTTCAACTTTCTCTGATATCAGTAAGATTTAGGCATCTAAATGTTTCTAGATCTGTTTATAAGTGGTTTTTTAATATTCTAAAAAAATCAAAATAAGCCCTCAATTAGTATTTAGAGAGCTTAGAGGTTCTCTTACCTGCTATTTAGCAATGCTCTCTCATTTTCCTATAAACAGAAAGGTACAGTGATCTTATACAATAGTTTAGTTTACCTCTGGGACATAAAAAACCTTTTGCTTAACAGACTTATAAAGCCATCAAGAGATCTAAAATGATTGGCAAAAAAAATCAATGTTTTTTCCATCCCTAGTGGGTGATAACAGGGCACCAAAATGAGAGCAAAATGGCATGATAATGGAAATTAAATGCCAGCCAGAGCATTTTTAGCAGACATTGTTATTCACCCTGCGTAGGAATTAGAAAAGAACACACTGCCTTTCCTTAACTTTCTAACCACAGTGTACTAGTGTATACAAAGTAAGAAAGTCATGCTAGGAATTATCCTCTCTGTGACCAAATCGATCAGCTATTCAGAGCCTGCCTTCTTTACCAGCTGTAGTTTAGGCCACTGAAATCACGAGATTCAAAAGTGTATCTCTAGGATGCCAAGGCAGTACAGTTGCAACCAAGCACAGCTCAGTGTTTGTCTGTTCCTGATACAGATGTACCGGTCATCTGGTAACTCCATTCGCAGCCTGCTCCAAAGCACAAACTGTGTTGTAATCCTAGATTATGATTTCATGAGATACCAGGTTCAACAAACTGTAATACTAAACACCCTGGAAGAGCTGATACTAAAATACTGGAATATTCTAATGCATAAGGCTTTGTGGATAAAGAACGTTATACTGTTTATATGAGGTAGATGGGTTAGTCACAAAAAATAAATATCTCATTACTTGAAATGCTGAAACACCTTGATCACAAACCTGTCACAAAAAGGATTGCAGAAAAGGAGACAGCGGTAATAGCAGGCAGCTATAATTCTCCACTATTGAATTCCGTCCAGGGACAGAAAAATCGTCATTTAATGCCTATTTCTCTAAGGTGTGCAAAACATAAAAAATGAAGCCAACAATAATGGTAATAAAATGCACAAGAACTTAAAATACTATAAATTGGAGCTTGAGATAAATATTATCTGAGCGACTGCTCAAAGAGTAATAACTCTCCACATTATTTCTAAGCAATATACAGTTTCAGCGCTGACCCAAGTGATCTGGTTCTCACCTACTACAGTGTACAAAAATCTTTTGTGGAGGATCCATATCCAAATTCTTCGCAGGCCCCTACTACGCTAAAAGTCTCTTTCTCAAGAGATTACTCGGCTCACGATGTGTGACCAAAAAAAGTATGGATTTCTCTCTAAGTTTCTCTTCAAACTGTGGGCTGTCAATCACTGAAGGAAAAAGCAAGAGAGGGAGGGAGGTGCAGGGAAGGGGAAAAAAGGCATGCACATTCGCACACATGAAGGAGCTAGATGGCATTCCTTGTGATGGATACATAAGACACTGCTTTCTGAAATCAAATCCCCAAATTCACCCTCCCGCTTTTCATCTGTCTTTCATTTACGTACTGTTTGTCATATTCTGTTTTCCCATCTGGTGGCAGTTTTGTACATCTAATGAATCCTCAAAAGCTTTCAACTTCGTATCCTTTGGTTCCTTAGTTCATTTGCTGTTAACTTCTTAAAAGCTTTTCTCAAAAGCAGTTGCTTAGGTGACATGTTTCCACTTGGCAGGTGTAAGGCAGGTATTACTGCTACTGTCTGTGTTGCTTGCCCTGTTCTAAAACCTATCTTTATAGCTTTTACATTACAGTAATAGGCATCCACTATACAGAATAATATTCACAAATGACCCCATTGTTCAGTATGCCGCATCCCATACGTTTACTTACGGCAATAAATCCAAACGCATTACTTCAGCTACGGCAGATTTATACCTGTTTCCTATCAGTCAATGCATTGACTTTAAAATTTCGTTCTGAGTTTTTCATTACCTGTCTGAAACGTCCCTTTCATACCTATCAAAATCAGTCTCCATTTATACATACCCTCAGTCCTTACTTTCTAATAATAAATCTCAAATTCATCAGCCCCCTTGCCAGGTCTCTCATCCATGAGTAGCAGAGCATTCACCTGTTATGCCCCTGAGCTGTGGAATTCCCTGAACTGAAGTCTCATCTCCAAATCCCCTGAGCTTTTCTAATCTCTCTTTGATTCACACTTATTAAAAATTACTTTTAATACTTGATTCGCTACTGACACATGCTGTAGGCTTTGCTGACATAGAAGTACTTCTGTATTCTTTACAGAGGATGCACTGATGATGTCAAGACTAAAAATGCCTGTTTATTGGCTTTCCATATAGATTGCAAGACTTGCCTTTTTCTGTCTTTCATTTCTGGGGTCAAGCGTCAGTTCATCTGCTTACACTGTGGTGTCCAGACCCCAACTCTGAGAAAAAAGTAAAAATTCCTATTGTTATTAGTAACATATAACGAAGAAAATGCAGAGTACTGAGTAGGTGCATCATAAAAATCTCCTCATTTGTAGTAGAGGCAGTTTACAAAACATTAGCTAGTTAAAACTCAGTATCCTTATGCCTAATTCAGCACTATACTCAAGGAAACTGAAGCAGAGAGTCAAAAACCCCACCAGAGCCTTAGCAAAGGGACTCAGGCATCCAAACCCCGGACTGGGGCAAGGTCTCTTTGTCAGCAGTGGGTACATCCGTGTCTTTCCTGCCCACACTCGATCTGCATTTTATCACTTGTGGAAAGCCGTGCTTTGTTACACAAGCCCATGCGTTATTTGAGTGCTCTGAGGAGAAGCACAAGCAGCTGTCAATCATATTAGGACTGTAACTCCTGAGGGCAGGTGTGATCTTGACTCAGGATCTGCATCCAAGTGACCTAAGTTTCATCTCACCCCTTCAGGGTGTAGTGATAGTCTAAGTGATAGTTTTGAAAACCTAGTGCAAGCAAGAGCTGAAAAGAAAACACATTTGTACTTTTGTTTTTTAATCCTTTCAGATATGTCTGATCCCATATATATATATATGTATATATACACACACACACACACACAATCACAAACTTGGGATAAACTTGTGCGGTATCAGAGAAAGCTAAAAGCCTAC
This sequence comes from Cariama cristata, assembly GCF_000690535.1. Classification (NCBI taxonomy): domain Eukaryota; kingdom Metazoa; phylum Chordata; class Aves; order Cariamiformes; family Cariamidae; genus Cariama; species Cariama cristata. The sequence continues at coordinate 31,827 of NW_009634125.1, read as the reverse complement.
TTAAGAATTGCTTGGAGAAGGTAGTAAGTAGGATGTTGTCTGACAGTTTGGGTAAAGCCAGTGGGGATCGAGGACAAAGGTTAATATCAGAGGGTGACACTGTATAAAATTTCACAGCAAATAAAGCTCAGAAGAGGATATTTGTGGGAAGTGCATATGAGAAGGGGATTTATTTTCTGATCACGTGAAATGGCTGCACTTCCAATTATTTCTATGCCCTGACTGAGTTTAATAGAAGTCCTTAATAAACTGTGAGTTTCAGTGATT
>NW_009634125.1:16156-31541 GCF_000690535.1 Cariama cristata | reverse complement strand
TGAAACCCATGCAATAGAGCACTTTTCAGCTCCAGCTGCTCTCTAAGCGCATATTTGGGATACCCTCCCCGGTGTCCCTCAGCCAGGCCACGGAAAGAATTGCCCTGTGGCACTTGTTGTTGTATTAATAGAAATACTGAATAGCACTGGGCCAAGAGAAAACCCAGAAAGAATGAACCAGCAAATGATGATGGTTCCTCCTTTACATTTACATCCCACCCCAAGTTAAACACTTTATAACACAGCATAACAGGGTACATGTACTTACCTTTACTGATTGAGTTCCAGGTCAGCCTTTCCGAGTTTTGGCCTGAGGTTAGTATCATGTTGCCAACTGGACTTATGGCAATACATTTACTGTCCTAAAGTTACTGGTGCATTGAATTTGCTTTAGCGCTCTGGAACTTCTTCATTGTTCTATGGTTTCTTTAAAATCAGCATTAATGGTTCAGAGAGTTTCTCAGTAAGCTCTTTTAATGCTCTTGGGTGCAAGTTATCTGGCCCTGTAAATTGAAAAAACTGTTTAGCTTTGACAGTTGCTGTTTAACAATCTCCTAATTTATTGATCAAGTAGAAAGTAGTCCTTATCACTGTCAGATATGAGTATATCGCACTGGTTCTTTCAAAATCAGAACAGAAGTATTTATTGGTTTCTTTTGCCTTTTCTGCACCTTGCTGACAGCTTTACCATCCTTCTCTAGTGTCAGCTGTGCACCACTGTTAGCCTTCCATGTTTCTGCCGCACTGAATTAATTTCCTCCTCTTCGCCTCGCATTGTTATGCTCTCTTTACTTTTCCACACATATCTTTAATTCCTAATTAGCAATTTACGCTCCTCCAACAGCTTCCCAGCTTTCCAAATGTTTTACACTAGTTTTAATAAGAAACATTGTTCCCTTTCAACTGACGAAGCTTTCTTACACCATTTTGGAAATGTAATTTAGTTTTGCAACTTTGCAAGAGAAAAAAATTCAACCTGAACTAGGGTTGTTCACACTGTAGTTCTGAAGCAAGTCTATTACTGATTGAAGCCATAGCCTCTTTGTACTTAATGAACAGAACTATATATATATGTGTGTTTATTTTTATTCAGTAATTAATTTTCACTATAATAAGCATTTAATGTTTTAACTTACTTACATCAGAATGGATAAATACTGCAAGCTGAGACTGAGTGCTAGTCTGAACACTTTTTCTGCCCAAAGGGTTTTTCTAGGGGAATTTTTTTATATTAAATGTAAATATTTTAAGGAAAAAAAAAGCCTTCTATTGAGTAATTTTAGTTAACAAAATTAAAAGCCTTTATTATATTAATTTATTACAAAATTACTAAAATTCAAATAAACAAACTCCTCTTTTTATTTAACAAGAATTAAGCATGATACTAATTCTTGCTTTTTTTTTTTTTTTCTTTTTTCTTTTCCCCTCAGATCTAACAGAGAGGGGTTTTTTGCCTTGCTGGAGAACAAAGTTCAAACATCTGCTCTGAAGGCATGCTGAGGAAGGACAGATAGATACAGCCTGAAAGGACAGGTAGCTCCCACCCAGCGCCTGAATGTGCAGGTGACGGGAGCTGTGTGTTTTTAGCTTTCTGAGGCTGGTTGGTCACACCCCACTTTACCCAGGTTTGGGAGGATGCTGGCAAGCACAACTGGCTAGAGGCAGGAGTCAGTTTTACAGAGGCTGGACAGGATTTTAATCCAAGTGGGACTCCTTCATACTGCACTGACTTTGCCTCTGCCTCTCCTTCAGTCTGCTCCTCTCTGCTTTGTTTCATTTTGCTTTTCACTAAACTTACTCCGTTCTGCCTAAACTTTCCTAAATGCCTCGAATTCAGTAACCGTCGTACTGTTCACCGCTTCGGCAAGACACTCTCTCCTTTTTCTGTTGTGTTTATTTAAAATGTATGGTGAGGAGCTGCCTCTGTCCTATCTATCACATGTGACAAAGGCCATGTTCTTGTTTTCTTTTCAGCACCTGTCGTGCAAAAGTCAATCAGAAGTGATACTATAGAAGGGAAAAGAGACAACAGATCTATTTCTCTCCTTTTTTTGTGGTGAAAGACAGGAAAGCATAGCTCAGGTTTACATCACTCTTCACGGAGGCCTGTTGAAGAGACTCCTTCACACACTGAGCTGGAATACCTGCTTTAAACTGGTGATTGCAAGGTGTCATCAGAAGACAACTGACTTCTTACTGTGGTCTTCCTAATTTCCCACAGCAATCTACTGCATCAGGGAATGCAAGAGGGAATGCTCCCAATGCTGGGTGCCCCAGGGGCAGCGTGCCACCCCTCAGGGCTTCGTCTGTGCCCTGAGTTGCGGTGTTTCGGGGATCTAATTACTTATGCTGGGGACAGTAGGCAAGGGACGGCAACATTTAGGGCTTTGAACTTAGAGTTTAGAAACAGAAGGAGAGAGAGTGTCTGTTTAGTTTAAGTTTCTGGATGGAGAAGCTCCTCCAACCATGACAGGCAGCTCAGGAGTGCATACACAAGTGGCTGTTTAAAAATTTAACAAGTAGACAGTGGAGGCTGCTGTAATAGGTTGATCAAAGGCAAGAGTCAGCATCTTGACAGTGAATGAGTGGTAATAGCTACGATAAGGTTGGAATCTAAAGGACCTGGAAGGCAAAAGCAGTTATTTCTGATGCAGCATAGAAAAAGGAAAGATGTGAGAGAGGGATAATGAAAGAAAGTGATCTTTTCAGCGCTATCCTCTGTGGCTACAAGGGGAGCCTTTGTCAAGGCCAGAGTGAGGGATGTTGCTGTAGCTGAGACAGAGGAGAGGCTGAATGAACTGGATATAAAAATCTTCTGTATGGAAATCTTTTCAGAAGTGCTAAAGAAGGAGAATCTGTGAGGCTGAGATGTTGTCCTGAAGCCTCTCTAGTCAAATCAAGCAGACCGTGGGCCTGACTGACGGGTATGGGTGAGGGCAGCAGGTGGGAGCTCATCTAGCCATACTGAGCTGGCCTGAAGGCAGGTGCCTAAGGTGAGGAGAGATGTGATCTTGAGGAAAATGGGTTACTAATCAGATGAGAGAAAGAGGTAACCAATTAACATTTGCAGACAGCATTACCTAAACAGGAGGAGGAAGACGAGACATTAAGAGCTTTTGGTAAACAGCTGAAGAAAGCAGGAAGGGGGTAGCGGCATTAGGTCTCTTGTTGATTAGTTTAACCTTGACTACTCAAAACCCTGTCACTTCATTCTTCTAGCTGATCCCTCACCTGCTACGAAGGACCACAATGGAACAGTCCTCTCAAGGTGGGGAGCACCAAGGTTCTCCTTATACCAGCCTTGAGCAGGGCTGCTGGAGCAGGAGAGAAACAATACACTGCCAGTAAGAAGTCCATCACCTGTACTCGGCACAAGCAATCACCGTAGCTTACCAAAAACAATCTGCAGGTTGGAGACAATCTGGGAATCTTCTCTGGAAAGTAAACTATTGCCTTTTCTTTTTAATGCACCATTTTAATTTTTCTAATGTTCTGCTTAGTCATTCTAAAATATTCCTCTTCCATTTAGCTATACAACACATGGCACAGTGGGAGTACTCTGTGGTTACAGACTAATTCTAAAACCAATTTAAATCAATATGAATGTAATTTACCATGTATATGCCTCTAATGTTCCCTTGTCAGTTGTACCCTTTATTACAATCAGGGAAGTATTTTACTGTAGTTCCCTATTTTTCCACACATTACTATTTTAAAATAACATCGTTATCCTCTAAATATGTATTACAAATACTTACGATTCTTACAGAAAACTAAGCTGATGACATCTCTAACATCGATCCTGTGAATGTACTAAGCTTAACCTTGCTTAAGTTTTTGGGTCTAGAAGTTCTTGCTTTTAATTGCTGCAAAACATTATAGTGTCAAGAGGGAAGAAGAGGAGAATAATTCTGTTTATACATTGAAGGAAAGAGTCAGAGGACAATCTATTGAGAACAGAGGCAAGAAAGCCAGTGAAAGTACAGATCCCAGGGTAAGCACGGATGACAGCATCAGAGGCAACTAGCAGCTCAGAAAATACAGCTTTGGCTAGGAAACAAAAATAAAAGGCCTGGAAATCATTGGGAAAAGTAGATTACCAGAGATTGAAGCTAAATTTTAGTAAATCTGGAATGGAAACACAGTTGATACACTTCAGGCAGAGGCAAATGAGACACCAGCATTTATTTAAGGTGGGAAGTAATGAACCAAAGGAGAGTGAGAATGAAATACTGAGGGAATCAAGAATGATTTCAAAAAGTCTCAGCCAACCAACTGAAAAACAGCAGAGAACAAACCAGAAACATCAATATCTACGGCAGGGAGGGGAGAATCCTGCAGGGGAAGGAAAGATGAATTGGGAAAGTTACTTTTGTCAGTCTTTCCATGGAATAAATTTGCAAGAATCTTTGCAGAGATAGATGAGATGAGAGGGGAGAAGATAAGTTTTGAGATGTTACCTGGGGACCACCATCTGACCACAAAACGAGAAATGTTGTTAGAAAAAAACCCAGAAATGTGAGAAAACAATTCGACGTTGGAAGAGGAGTGTTACCTGCGGTTGCTATAGAACCAGACAGTATTTTATTATTTGAATAATTTCACTGTCAGCTTCCCTGAAAATATTAGCGTATTTAACCCCCAACTTACCAAATACTTACAGAAAAAGATGGCAAGTTGTAGAAGAGAATCTGAATTGAAAATGACCTTCCACTATTCTGCATAGAGATATAACATGATCCTAGGACACTTCTGCAATTTCCCAAATTCAGGTGCTGCTTCGTTTCGTAATTTCCACTCATTTTTACCTGCAATAAAAATCCTCTTCTGTCCCTCAAGAAGCAGGCTGAGTGACAGGTCCTGTTGGATTACAGGGAGGTAGGACTAGATCTTATTTTCATATATGTAGTTCCTTCTTACCAAATACTGGCAACTTGATGTCTTTCTTATATGATGGTTGTCATCATCCAAGAGTATTTTACAAGGGCATTAAAGTGAGTATTATTTCCCAAGTCTCTAGCAATATTATGTGTTTATAAAAAGATGACGTTGCTGAGGAAAAGTGAATAAAGTAAGTTTAAATCTAATAGAAAAATTATGTAACTGGGAAAACCCTACATATTATCCCTTCAAATAACTATGAGAACTTTCTGAGGTAAGACAAAATCCAAATGCCTGAGTCACTGTGCTCATAATCATTACATCAGAAATTGAATTGCACATAGCCCCAATTGCCCTTGAATGAAAAAAGGTTATTCAAACAGGTAGAGAATGACGTGTATAAAAGTTCCCCAATGCTACAAAAATCAATTCTTGAGAGGCCCAAACTGTAAAGTGACTAATGTTGTATGGTCAGTCTCAATGACAGATGAACTGAATCCTGCACAGAATCTCAGTAGCATTATTCTTGTGAGCAAAACAATACTTGCGAAAGGCGTAAGTCATGCTAGCATTTAGTAAACGATGAAGGTTACATTCAGTTCACCAAATTTGACTGTAAAACATTCATAACTGGTAAAATGTAACAATAAAATCCTATTTTAAAATATATATTCATATTTTCAATATATCAGAATGAAGTCTCAGATTTTACGTATCCTGAGTTGTAAAATTTTTGGATGTTGTATCAGAGTATGTGAACTCTACACACAGAAGACAACAATGGGAAAAAAATTTATCCCCTCTTGTATCTTTACTGAAGACTATGAGATGCACAGAAGGTCAGTGAAGTTCCCTACAATTGAAAAGAGCAATCCGTATGGATCTGCTTGCAATATTGGAGCCAGCTAGAACTGTTTCTGTAGGTGGGGGCTTTCATTTGATCAGCTGTCAAAAGCAACAAATAGAAAGTAGCTGTAGCTAAAATAAGGTTACATACAGTATTTCACATAAGGCCATATACATTACTGGAGGAAGGGCAAAATTAGTTCTTTTCTCTTTAGGCTAGAATTCATACAGTAAACCCAAGAAAAATCCCCACAAACGCCCTCTCTATTTAGTTTCACTTGGATGAACTACCTATCTGATGCAGAAAGTGAAAATGGTTGTACTTGCTTTTTATGAAACAAGTTTGATTTAAAGTAGATCATCATTAAGATGCAGAATTCCAGTTAAGTTAAAAGTAGTTTAGTTAGGACAGGAAAAGCTTTTCATATAATTTTGGCAGAAAAACTGGGAGTATTTCAGTACCAGGCACCATTACTATAAAGAAAAAGAATGTACAGAAATGAAATGGGACAGTTCTCTCAAGAGCCTTTGCATTAATTTTTCTTGCATTATCTGTCATAAACTGTCAGGTCATCCTTTTCCCTACCATTTCCAGGTACAGAGTAGAGCTGTGTGGGCTGTGGAGGAAGCATTTCTTACCTTTGCTTTGGGTTGTTAGTTTCTACCAAAACAGTTTCTAAAGGAAAACATTGAACAAGAATTTCATAGAGAAACATCTCATGTCCAAGATGACCTGTGACCAGAGCTCACTGCAGCATTTAGATCCAGGATCTAAACCTTTTTTCCCCACTCAGTTCAGAGCAGAAATTTGAACATGCACGTATCAGATGCAAACTCTAACCAGCAGGAGATCTGTATACAGCAGAGGAAAACAGAAGAGGAGGAAAAAATATTCTCTCTCTGTTGCAGCCTCTCTCTACTCAGCATATCATGCTAGCAGCTCTAAAAGCAGAACTCATAAAAGCCAACCTTCCTTGTTCAGGTATATATGCCCATAAGCACATTAAACAACAGTAAGTCCAGCCTTTTGATCACAGGTCACCACAAAGGGCATGCCAACAAACTTCCCCTTGTGTAGTGCATAATAGTATGCCATTCTTTAAACTTTTCAAATATATTTCAGAAGTTGCCAGCCAGAAATAAAACCAGAGGAAAGAGTAGTGTGCTCTTTTAACCAGGAACATCCCGCTGTCCCTTGTTAGGCACATACTTAAAAACAGAGAGCTGATTCTTTTGCTCAGACACAGGCAGTGCATGGGATGCAGAAATATGTTCTGTGTATTTCATTACCGTCAAGCGTCTAGCAGCAAAATTTTCCACTAGGTACAAACATTTGATCTGACTTGCAGGCACGCACATATAAAGACAGCTTCATCAGTCCAAGTGTGGTGCTACAAAGGTCTGAGATTATATCTTCAGACATTGCTGAATACAGCAGACAAAAGGTATTGGAGTAATAGCATGTGATTGAAGAGGTCATCCAGTTTGAACACACAGGCTATGCCACCCAGAGTCACTTACATAAAGCACGGGAAGTATTTCCTGCAAATTAGTTTTCAAAACATACTTGTGGCCCAGGATCAAACAAACAAACAAACAAAACAAGTCACGGTGGGCACTCGAGAAAGCATAGAGGAATGGTATTACAAAGCTGTTTAAATAGAAAGGGAGATTTTATGTGATTCACACAAAATTTTAAAAATGGAAGATTCCAATAATTAGGTTTTACAGAGGTGTAAGGGGCACAACTTTCACAAAAATTATTTCCAGTTCCCGGTGTCTTCTCATCCAGAGAAGATGCTGATGTTTTAATGCCCAGAAAGAGAGCAAGTTTTTTGTTTCACTGAAAGAAAGTGGTAGGTGAAATGAAGCACAGGGAGAAGCAGCTATTTCCAGTTCTAGCACTGAGAGTACCAGTGCAATCCTACCATCCTTTGCCCAGATTCTCAGAGAAAGCCCTTTGATCACAGCCATCTACAGCTTTAGCACATGGAGTTGAAAACAAACAAAGAAATCCAGGGCATTTAAGGAGCACAGAGTAGGTTACAGAGAAGCTACAGAAATTTTTGAGCCAATCTTTCAGTATCGAGCAGTAATAACATTTCCTCATCTCTGAGTGATGGTGCTTCTCTGCATAACAAGTGATACAATAAAGAACAGGCAGCCGGCATGTGTCAGAGCAGAGAAATGCCTCCAGAGTTCATGTTCACACATGGGAGATGTGGAAAAGCTTGGGTCACACACACTAGATCCAGGAATTTAAGATGATGCTTGTTCATCAAACAATTTGAATAATGCTGCTTTTGACATGTAGATTGCTTCTTGAAAAAGAGCTGCCATACCCTCTTTTTTCTTCTTTTCACACCACTAGAAGTGGAAGAGCAATTTCATATCTGATTTTTCTATTGAATTCTTTTCTTAGTTTAGTTACAGCAGGCAAAAAGATAAAGCACTGAATTATCCAACTCCTCATTGCTTATCATGATTTCATAAGGAAAAGCTTGTTTCTCAAGCTACCCCAACCTGTCCTCTTTTCTGAAGAAATATTGGTTTCTTTTGGGCTCTTCTTTGTCCTCTTGTTTCTTTCTCTTAGAATGAAAAAGAGACTGACAACAAATGTGCAGGCAAACAAGCAGTTTCACAGCTATAAATATAGAAGGAAAGTAGCACATTTCTCTGTAGGAAGATACTGGAAAATGCTATTTACATGTGTACAGAACAAAATGATTAATAAAAGACAACATACCTGACTTTTCAAATTTCTTTACTAATACAGATGGGTGCTCTGTTTTCTTTTCACATGAACACATGCCTCCTGAAAGTTACATCTTTAAAATATATCCGTAAATCACCATCGGGAGCTGAAGTACCCACCCTTTGTCATTTCTGGGGCAGAACCTCTAGCTGAAAGAAACAAACAAAAAATCTTGACAAGAAAATGATTGTTGGAAAGTTGATATCCTTCTAGCTATTTTAGTAAGTTGTCTGGAGAGAGAAAGACCTGTTGGCATTAAACATAATGTGTTTTGTGCAAACATCTTGAAACGACCTTATGTTAGATGTCCATACACACTGTACAATGTCCGACCTACAGAAATAGAAGGGGAAGGAAAAAAATGCCTTATAGTCAAAAAATTCAAGGCCACATCTTTGAAACATTGGATGGAAAACACTGCTTGCTTGCATAAGAATCTGGCTAGTCTATAAGGTTCAAAAGTATTGTTTCTTATATTATTTGCAACTATAAAATGAAAAGCTGTAAGTGTGGGTTTTCACAGGAAGCAAGAAGAGTTGCTGAAGTTTAAATGGCCTTAAGTTCAATTAGATGCTTTGGAAAAATTCTTGGTTTGATATGGTTGTTTCACACTAGTTAATCAACCTATGTGTTATCAAGGTTTAGCTAATTAGTAGTCATGTACTTATTTTTTGGGCAGCTCGGGTAGCTTTGACAGTTATTGAAATTAGGCAAACTTCCCTTGCTTGAAAAGTCTGGAATAGTAAAACCAAACTCTGCTAAGTATGAACCTCAATGCCAAGCTGTGAATTTATACTTCTGTAATGTGAAAAGAGTTAGCAGCACTACTTGAACTGCCTAGGGCAATAGGGGAAGGGAAAAAAAATTAACTACAGCAAATAAGAAAATTATAATGAACCCCATAAGGAATAGATTAAAATGATTTTAGATTGTTCTTCTTCACCTATGGACCACGGTCCATCACCATCAAGAGGCTTCCTGTGCCAGACAACCCGTGTGGTTTCCCATGCACCGCTGCAGGGACCCCCTGCAGTTCTGCCGTGTTCCCTCGTGCCTGCAGACATCCCCCTGCCCAAGCAGCCCAGCACACAGATCCTCCCTGTGTATCGGAGCCACGGGCAGGGCAAGGGGCAGAACTTGGGATCCTCGGTGCCAGCCGTGCGTTGCTGTTTGGCCAGCCAAGCAGAACAGGTAGCCCCGGAGCTCTCAGCACAGCGTTTCTGGATCTTTCCCCTGCTCAGGAGGCGAGTTTTGACAATGGGCGTAGGAACACGATATCCTTGGAAGTGCTGCCTTTGTGTAAAGATCAGTTGCAAGTGGAGGGGTGACGGGACTGACAGAGCAAATACATACATTTTGTTGCCATGAGGAAAAAGGCTTTAGAAAGGGAGAAGAAATTACCAAGTTTCTTACATTCTTCAGTGTTATAATACATTTTTGTCCACTCTCAGCTATCAGTTCATTATTTCAGCTCCAGTGCTACCTGCCATGTTATTCAAGTACCATACAGTAAATTTGTGCTAGGTAGTTTCCCTCCTTCCCACTATTCATATTTCCTAAGGAGACAGTGCAGTTCTTGCAAGACGAGGCATTTAATTCACAGCCCTGCCATCAGCTCCCTATGTGACCAGAGACAAGCCACTTAACCTTTCAGTGCTTTGGTTTCTCCTTCTCTAAAAAGGGAAGAATAACAATGCATTTCTTACCTTTTATTCATTTTGGCTGTTTAGACTGTATGCTCTTTTATGGTGGAGGTTTTCTGCACTGAGTTACGGTACTGCAGTATTTATCAGTATAAAGATATCAGTTGCTCATGTAAAATAGTTCAGAATTTTTATTTTCATAGCTGGATTGAAGTTCATCGCTATCTGAGTGAGTACAAAATGTTCAAATCCTTTTTTAAAAAGCAAGTAAATTGCTCCACACTGCCTATGCTCACAGATACGCTGCTGTCAGCCTCGTACAGTGGCACTTAAGCAGTGCTGTGCCTGGATTCCTGATTTCTGACAGCTGAGAATCTTGCAGCCGGAGAAGGGATTAAGGACTGCCTTGTCTCCGAATTCACCAGCTTTCTTGTTCAGCACATCATGAATGTGATTTTAATGTAGGCTTGCCACTGTTACGTTCTTTCTTGATGCAGTGGTGGTAGTATGCAGAGTGGCCATAAGAAACACAATATTCCTTGTTTCAGCCCAGATTGTGTAACAATTTGGGGGTTCAAACTGTTAGACTGCTAACACTTTAATCCAGTCAGCTACTTTTGTATTACAAAGAAAGAGAAAGAAAAAAGAAAAAAGAAAATAAATAAGGTGTGTACTGGCTGGCTAAGATTCCTGGCTCCCTGTTAACACATACCTAGATTCAAGCACACACCTTCCACCTTCAGCATGAGAATTTGTGACCTGTTTTTTGAGAGTGAGGGGAATGGACAGATTAGTCCATATTGAGACTTAGCATGGAAAATGGTAGAATTGCTTGATAACCTTGTGGTAAAGGAAGGTAAAGGTAACCTTTTATGCTATCAATCATGCAGTTGTGTCTACGGGCTTTACTTAAGTTGTCATAGACAGCATGGTTTTGTTCTCCCATACATGAGACATGCCAAATGACATAGGACAGCTATACCTGGCCTTGAAACCCATTTTACAGAGTTCAGCAAGGCTGATTCGCCGTTCCTAGTAAATTTATACTAAGGTCTTGGGGAAGACAGAGGGAGAAAGTGAGTATGCGGCACTGTGATGAAGAAATATGTCTCATCCAACTACCAGTACTGTTGAATTATTAATGTGCTTTCTAACAAAGGCTATAACATGGATGACAAGAGCATTAGCAATTAGATATGTCACCACTACAAAAAATACTTTTTGCCCTATTCTTAAGACAGCTGCAATTTTCTTATGGTTGAACTTTTAAAAAAGATCTCAGCCTGTACTGAATTCTTTTCCCGATTTACTTTTTTAGCTTCACACTCAGATATATTCAGCATACAAATGTACTAGTACAATCTGAATTTTGTGCCCAAGATTGTGACTTACATTTGCAGAAATAGCAAAGTTCCAAATCACACGGATAACACAGAAATCATTTTAGAAAATTTAATTCAGTACTGCATATTGCTGACGGACCAGGTTTCTAGGAATTTAGGAGGCTGTAGGTTCATAGCTCCATTCAGCAACAGAAAACTGCCTTTGAAGCGCAGGTAGGAAAATATCTATTTCCCACCACAAGAGCGTTGTGGGTTTTTTTTAATTCTGTCCTCTGCCAGCTCTTTCCAAGTAGCTGCTTTCAGAAATTAACAGACCTGTTTAAGTGACAGAGGTAGAGCAGAAATTCTCACGACATTCACAAGTATTCACAAAAATCAGTCTTAGAGCTGGGGTTTAATTCACACTCAAAGGCTGGAAATGTTAGTTATCCTGATTTATAAGCGAAAGTGGGTTTGTATCAAGTTTGTTATGATTCACATTTTTCAATGTAAAGCAGTCATACCACAATATGATTTGGAATCAGCTGGACTGCAAAAAACTAAACAAACCTGCTTTAATATTTAAAAACTCCATTGAACGGAGAAAAATATTGATTTGTATTTTATATAGAGGTGCCTGGTTAGAATGACTTATTAAAAGTTTTACCTGCTTCTTTGTTCAAAGAACAATGATGCCATTACTGCAGGAAATAGTTTGGATTTTTTTCGATCAAAAATTATCAGTATTAATTAGCATTATGGTTTGATATATTAATAATGGTTTTACAGTTTAACATGCAAGCAGAGGTTCATTATTTGCTACAAAGCTGAGAAAAAGCAAATGTTTTGTAGGGTGAGATCATGCACACATTGATACATGAAGTATTTCCATCAAAAAAACCTGTTAGTGTTGGAGAGGAATGTTATCTTGAAGTCCTACCTCTTCAAGGCATCCTGGAAGCTGGGAACTCCCTCCTTAACAGAGAAGAGTTGCTCTTCTATCGACAGGGAAAATGAATGAGCCTGCAGTTTTCTTCTCAATGCAAACAGCAGTGTCAATGCTAGGTTACTTCAGGCATAATTCCTAAACTAGTTCTGTGGTCCATAATCACCAGAACCACAACCAAAATAATTTGCTATCAAAACAAAACAAGGAAAACAGCAAACAGAAAGCAAACACATGTTTCTAAATATTTCGTTGTAACCACAAGTTATCAGAGGAAAACTGTAAAGACTAAAAGCAGCAGAGAAAAGCTGTTCATTTAGTAAACAACTGTAGATGGTAACATGTAATTATCACAAAAGCGAACTTTACTAAGGGGATAACTGTGAGACTGTTAGAGTAAAAGGTCTCTTTACATTTTTAATCTGACAGGCTGAGAGTTCTCGGGAGAAAACAATTCTTAATAAAACCACAGATGCAGGAATTTCTTTTCAGCCCTCGTTCTCCACTGTCCCTCTCATAGCAACCTTGCAAAGCAAATGAAACCTATTTGTTTGCAGTAGTGACCGCGTGTGGAAGATGAACAAAAGCCTTGCTCAGTATTGGTTGGCAAAATAATATAATCAGATTTTAGAAAATAAATCATTCTTGACTCACAGGCTGTACTACTAATCTGGATTCCAATTCTTCTTCCAGCCTTTGAAAACTGTGAAAACTCTTTAAACTCACTTCTAGGGATGAAGTAAAAGTGGCCAAGAGGAGTAGTAAAAACCAAGTTCATTCCGTAACCAGCTTTCTAACCTTAAGCGTAGAGCTGAATGCAGCTAGATATAGGACGTAACAGAAGTACCATGTCTTTAAGAGTAACCGTACACATACAGTTTCTACCTACATTTTCCCTTGAGAGTAATTTTCTCAGAAGTATCTTTAATACTGTAGATAAATCTATTGCTACATTTTAAAGGGGAAACATAGTCTTCAGTTTCTACATTTTTATTTAAATATAGAATCATAGAACCGTTTGGGTTGGAAAGGACCTTTAAAGACCATCTAGTCCAACCCCCCTGCCATGGGCAGGGACACCTTCCACCAGACCAGGGTGCTGAAAGCCCCATCCAAGCTGGCCTTGAACACTTCCAGGGATGGGGCATCATCAGCTTTTCTGGGCAACCTGTTCCAGTGCCTCACCATCCTCATTTCTTCCTCATGTCCAATCTAAACCTGCCCTTTTTCAGTTTAAAACTGTTGCCCATTGTCCTGTCACTGCAGACCCTGGTAAAAAGTCTCCCTCCATCTTTCCTATAAAACCCCTTTTAGTATTGAAAGGCTGCTCTAAAGTCTCCCCAGAGCCTCCTCTTCTCCAGGCTGAACAACCCCAACTCTCTCAGCCTTTCTTCATAGGATATAAATATGGCCATCTCCATCTTTGCCATATTGCTTACAAAACTATTATTGAGAGCTTTATTGGCTTTATTGCTACTCAGTTGCCACAAATATACTATATGCGAGATTTGGACTGTGAAAAAGATAACCTAGCATGGGACTGGTGAACAAAAGTTCCTAGCCAAGGTCCTCTTAGCTTCTGTCCCCTGCATGGGTACAGAGCTTTATTGAAAACAATGGGGAGAACCTCACACAAATGTCAAGGATCAGAGCTGTAGATTGCAAAAGGATAAATAATAAGGTTGATAAGAAATGTTCAAGATGCATATTTGTTTTCAGCTTACTATAAAGAATCCAAATGCAACCCTTTAGGACTAGGAAAAGGTTTGGAATAACCAGAAGCAATCTGTACTTCCACTTGCTTCCTTCCCGTTGGAGTAATTCTATAAATCCCTGCTATGCATGTCAAAGTCCAATCAGCTTTTTGAAGGTCCAAAAGGTCTTTTGAGAAAGACTTGGAATTGTTTCATCAGTTTAGCCTGTTCATTTAGGAACAGGCAATTTGATGCTCTGAACACCCACATTCATTTCTTGCTTTCCCAGTCCCCAAGGACCAGAAGTGCTTTGAACCAAGAAATCAGTGATGTTGCCTGTGTAGTTTATTTAAAAACCAACTTGCTCTTGGTAAGTGACCTTAGCTTAGCAACAAATGTTTGATTAATAGATCTGATGACATTGCCTCACATTTCTTACTTGATTCTACTGCTCTTTTTCAGGCAAAGCTCCCACTGAAGTTAAATGGAGTTCTGCTCTGGTAAAGGTGGTTACTCTTAACCTAGCAGCTGTTCTTTTGTCTGTGGATTAGTGGTCTGTTTGTGGCATCTTAATGACCTTTTCTGATATGATTAAGGACCCACCATTGTCTTAAGTTTCAGGGCCATATAACCCATTGATTTCAGTAGGAAGCTCTACCTTTAAAAGAAAAAAAAAAAAAAAGAAAAAAAGGAAAAATCAATGGCATATTATGGCCCTTAGAAGGTAAACAGGAGAGGAGAAATCATTTGAAGATGTTTCAGGCATTCCAAAGTGATTTTGTTTCAAAACATGAGGAAATAAGACTATAGCATTGTCTGAACTTTCTTATTGATTTCCAGGCACAATGCATAAAGAACAAATATACAATGTTCATATCTGTCTGAGGGAAAGATAATAAAACCTGCTAAAGTTGTGGTGCTGACCATGTCCTATGCACAACTATAACAACAGCTGTGTGATGGTGAGTTTTGCAAGGGCGGAGAGTGACTGTAGTTTCCTCCAGATCAGTTATTTCACAGCTAGACTTGGACAGGGACAGTATCTTTCTTCCAACCCATAATCACTGGGATTTTGAAGTTTGTTGGTGTTTTGTTTTGGTTGGTTGGGGTTTTTTTGTCTTTTAAAATAGAAATAAATTGCAATTAGTGCACAATGTTTAGGTCTAGAATATAGTTTTTTAGCAAAATCAGAAAAGAAGTCCTAACGTATAGAGAAAACCTTCAACTTGTATTACTGTAAGATTTTTCTAAAAGGAGGGAAGAAAAAAAAAAAGTACTTCACTGAAAAACTCTTGCAC
>NW_009634125.1:0-16138 GCF_000690535.1 Cariama cristata | reverse complement strand
TTCATTTCTTGTTGGTCCTGTGAGGATATTGTAATGAGGAGCTACAAGACTCAAGCACAGACTGGTTCTCTCCTCCAGTAGCGTCTCTGAACCTCTCTCTCTCTCAAAGCCCAACAAAACTTCATGGTGCGTTAGCCTGTCAAATAAAATCTCTAATTTACGCTCTTCAATTCCTTGTTCATGTGGTGTTTTGCTTTGCTACAAAATAACTGTCCTTATCAGGGTTATTCTTCACGTTAGTTTAGGTAATTTATTGTGATCGCTAGCACTGTAAAACTATCGGAGCCAAATGGATGATAGCTCTCTATCCCACCCGGGAGTAGTAGACTCGTATCTAACCAAGTGTGGAGAACAAGGAGAGGCAGCCTGGATCTACCTGCAGCCGGCTGTGCATCTTGTATCAAATAGCAGTTAGACTCATTAGTAAGCCCCTGTTGATACCTCCTTCTTCCATTTGCTGCTATTTCCACTCTAACAAAGACTGAAAGAGGAGGAGCACTGCGCAAGTCCTTCTTTCCACAGTCTACAGCCTGAATGAGCACATTTCATCCCTTGCGTACAGACTGAGGTCAAGGCTGTCAAACTACAGCTGTATCTCCAAAGCTGAAAATTTCAGTTGCTACTGTCTGAAATGAAGAATTGAGCTCTCTGGATGGGACTATAATAGACACACTCTCTGTATATTGACATAGGTAGGTCTGTAACATATGCTCAGCAGTAGGTTACATGTTACTTCTGACGATGTCAAACAGTATTATTCTCTCCACTTCCCTTTCTTTATTTGTGCTTGGATAGAAGATATTTGATCTTTCTTTCTTAGGAAGATCAAATTCACATTCAAATTACAGCAAGAGAGGAGAGATGTATTTCTTTCATGTCCTGGTGGTGTAGCAGCAGTCAGAACTTGGCAAGAAAAGATTCCTGTCCCTGAAGAGTTTTCTAAGGATCTTGCATCTTTTCTCCTCCCACCTCACCCCTGCAATCAACTGCAAAAAACTGAAAATTGTGTAAATTGTACGGAGGAAATTAAAAAATTAAATAAAGCTATTAGAAATTTGGTAGGCTTTTTTTTATTTTCATTTGTGTTTGGTTTGCCAACAAGTCAACAAATAATTTTTTTTTTTAATCCAAAAATGTAGTGAAACAAGAAATTAATCTAAATTAACAACTGCTTGCTCAAAATGAAAGCTCTATGCACTCAGTTCCACCCTGTGAAAATACTTGGGCACCCCTGTGAGTCCCTGTGATGATTTCTCTCCCTATCCCACGGGAGAAAAGCACTGAATTCAGTATGGCACTTTCTCCCCCTCCTAACCAGCTGCTGTGACTCTCCTAGCTGCCCAGCAAGGGTGCCCACCCACCCACCTCCCTGGCACGTCTTCCCTGAGAAAACACACAACCCCCAAAACAGGAGAGAAATTACTTTTCTAACACAATGGTAATGAAGATACCTTTAGAGACCTTTCTTTAAATGCTACGTGCTGACTATTCAAGGAGAAAAATAAAAATGATTGAGATGTTATTTTGTCTCACAGTGAGGCTGAAAATGCAGTAACATCTCCAATAAAACTCTCAAGGGGATTTTCAGCTTGCAGTCCTAGCACATGTTCATGATCGATGAATAATCCATGGATTCCAAGGTCTGTACAGATTCATTCACATGCTACCCCAGGACTCCTCAAAAAATAAAGAAGGAAGCTGTCACAATCTGTTAGCTTACAGATGAGCTTTAGAATGAGCTTTTAATAACAGATACACACAACAGATTATAATAGTTCTGAAAATGAAGGTTAGTCAGATAAGTAAAGGGAATTCACACAATACACATTTTGAGACTCTTGTATCAGTTTTACATTTACCTGAGACTCAGATGGCTCCTACAGAGCAATTATGTCAATCCAGAAACAGCACATTTCAGGACAATGCTGTTCTAAGAAAAAGTATGTGTAAATATTCAGAACATTCCTCACACCACAAGAACCCAATTCAGAATTCAAACCGAAGCTGTGTCCCAAATGCATTGCACGCACCCAGAGACTGGCCTTTCCTGCGGCTCTGAGACCAGCTGAAAGCCCATTATAATTTTTTTAAAGAGGAAATTTTTTTTTGTTGTTATTCAAAACAAAATTCCTCTGGAACTGTGGTTGTAAAGTGACCCCTTGAATTTCTTTAAATTTCAAATGCATCTCCTTCCTTGAGTAGTAGTGTTTAGTATTTAATAAGTGGGAGAAAATGTGATTCCACTTTTAAAAATACTCCTGGTATAGGTGGTGCATTTCAAAGCATTCTACTTGTTTCTGGTGTTATCTCAGAGTGCGAATGTCACAGAATAATTCTGCTGTTATTTTTCCATGTTATTTCTTGAGTTAAAAGACCTGACTGCTGTACATTCCAAGGTTGCTGATTTCCACTGCAATTCTTCTGCTTTCAAACTTACATAATTTATACCACTTTGTCTGCCACCTTCATACCCAGCTGTCGTCTTCTTAAATATTAAAGTAATACAAGAAACTTTTAGGCATGCTTTATACTTAAAACAATATCATATGGCACACAAAGTCCTTGTGTTGTCAAAGGACTACAAATCACAGACTAGCTGTTTTTTCTTATTTCAGTTCTGTTTGGCTCTAAGTTAAGGTATCCTGGCATATAGTCTATTGTATTGTTTGCATTTCAAAATTACAGAGAAGCATTATCAAATGTCTCTGTAAGCATACAAGATGATCTAACTGAAAGAAAGATCATATAAACTATTGTCAGAAGCAAAGGACAGGTTAGTGAAACGTGGTCAAATGGACAAAAGAGGCAGCAAATGAATCAGAAGAATTACCCCATCGTACAGTGTCTGTCACTGAACTAAGGTTACACAGCAGCAACAAAACTATCTTCAAATAATCCACCTAGGTAACATCATTGATTCTTCAGTTCAAAAAGATGCTGCTCTTTGGGGGACTAGATATAAATGCTGGTGTTCAGACCATCAAAACTGTTTGCTTCAGAAAGGAGCATTCAGGTGGATCAAACAATTCTGAGACCTTCTCAAAAGACCTTTTGGCCTGTTAAGGAGCTGGATGGTACTTGCCATGCAGCACAGGGATTTGCAAAGGAGAATCCCTTGGGGTTGAAACAGTGGGAGCTTTTGGCTCATCTAGTCGTGGCCGTGGGCCTGGCCACCTGACTGCAGGGCAGAATAAGGAGTCTTTGCAGTGGAGGAGGTTATTTGGCACCAAAGACAGACAAAGCAACAGAGAAGTGCTTGCAACAAGAAGAGACTACGTAAAACGAGGTCACGCTTTCAAGGGAGCACTGGCAGCTCTCTTGCTCTTCTCAAGGTTCAGGACATTTTAAACAAAGTCTGGTGGAAGAATGATAGATACTGGGTTTACTCTTCTCTGTAATATATGATAGATTTTCCTAGAATGCACATAGCCACAAATAACAAGTGAAGCTTACCGTTTCTTGGGCCTTGCATGAGGGTCCCTCAGAGTCTTCTGAAAGATGGCATAGTGCTGCACAAGTGGATCACCCGAGTTGATTTTCTTGAGAGGGGGGAGTCCTTTTCAGTCTCTTTCTCTGGAGTTCAAATAATCAGAAGAGAAAGTCGCAAACAGGCGCTGACTTATAGAACGGTCTATTTCTTGCTTTTATTTCTGGTTATTTGTTACTATATTTTATGCCTGTTTACCTGTTAATTAGAAAAGAACGCAATCAAATATTACAACATTTGTGAAGAATTGAGCCTAACTAAAGAAAACTTCTGTAATCAAAGTCTGAAAAAGAACCACCTCGACAATTTAAACATCAGTGTGTATCACTAACTTGTGAGAGATGGAAAAAGCTGACTTTCCATACAGGAACTCCTATAATAAGAATCAAATGAATTTTTAATAGCTTCATTCCCCTTCCCTGGGTGTACAGTGTCTAACCATTGCTGTGCACATATACAGTAATGGAAATGTAGATAGGCGGTATAAACAAGATGTTCTTTAAGATATGAAGGGCATTTTTTTATTCTGCACTGGTATTGAGACAGAATAAACATCTCCTCATAGACAAATGAAAATTATTTTTATGACAAAAGGGAAAAGGAGCAGAAAAATTTAACTATTTTTCTTTAGAAGGAAAGAGGTTTTCACCTGGGACACCCATGTTCCCTGACACAAAAGATCACCGAGTATTAATTCTGAAATAGCATTCAGACTTTATTATGGCATAGCTTCATTTTCTAATAGGAATGGATTGCATTCTGAGTCTGCAAAGCTGCACATGAGGTTAGCTTCTTCTTTTAAAACAAGTTTTAAAAGAAGTGAAGAAAATTGGCACATTTTCAAATGTTAACTATGTCTTAAAAGAGAGGCTGCGTAGAACTCTACCTTTAGGTAGAGTTGCTGTGGTAAGGCTAATTTCTCACAATTATACAATATCACGCAAACCCCTGGGGATACCGATTCTATTATATTTTATTGTTCCTCAGTTCAGTGAAATTCTTTAGAGAGACCGTTTTACCAATCAAGCTAACAGCAATTCTGAAAATGTTGTCGTAATCTGTATTCTTTATTAACCATACATTTGCTGACTAAACAAATGACTCTTGTTTATTTCCATAAGATAATAGCTGTGATGCTGCATTTGTCTGCAAGTCTATTGCATGATTTGCTGCCACAAAGAAATAAGACTTTTGGCAATGAACAAGATCCAACTGCAGAACCAAACTTTAATTTCACAGAACCCACCTGATCACACCCATAAAATGGTTATATTCTGCTGTTCTTTATTAACAACGCTGAAGATTTAAGTTTATTAAGATGCATTTCATTACCTCTGCCAAATGCAAATGACTGTCAACATTTTCAGAGCAGTAAGATTTATCATACAGTTTAAAGAATGATTGTGCCTTCTTTCTTATACAAACAGGATTTGTTTTCATGAGTACGTTCACAGCAATTTAGTAGCTATAATTCAGCGGGCTTGATGTACTCCTGTAAATATTTGTGAAGGAATTTGAATAACAGCCCTGGCGCATCTACTTTGATTTACTGAGAGATACTTGCAGGAATGCTGCCACGAATCACATTGTAGTTAACATTGTTAACTAGTGAAGTAATTACACAGTTAAAATACCATACAGCGCTAAGAGTAACTCAGTTTGTATCTCCTGTTAGAAATAAGGATGTTTTACGATAGGACATGGGATAAGAGTTATGGCAAAAGCTAATTTTTGTGATCACATTTTCATCCCCACTCTTCTATGATTATACATCATAGACAATAGGTTATAGAGTGAATAAACTTAGTGTAAACGTATGAATGTGCCCTAGCATATGTAGATTGGATAGGATATTAAAGTTCCAATCCAAGTTCAGAATGCATATAAGTTTTTGTAGGACTTTAGCCTTAGAGGTTTTTTTTTTTCTCCATTTGAGTGGAAAATGATCTGTGCTATTAAGGCATCAAAACATCTCTCAAATCACAGCAAACAACATAATACTACAATCACTTTTTCTTCTATTGATCACCTTCTGTTCCTTGTATCCACCACCACCCTGATACGATGGCAAACACAATGCTACAGTCACTACTTCTTCCATCCATCACTCTCTCCCCTTCATTATGACACATGAAGAACAACTCTAGTAAGTACAGCTGATAGGGAAGCACATATGCAGTAGGTCCACTCCACTACACTAGCAATTAAGATATAGAGATGAAGGCAAAATAGCTACTGGAGTCCAAGCACTGATGAAGGTGTTCCCAGTCACTGGCAGGGCTGCAGAGTAGCAAACTAATCCATAGTAATACAATAATAAAGTATAAGAATAGATTATGACACTGATGTCATTGCTTTGGTATTTATTTTTTCCACTTATAGGTGGCCAAAATTATCTCAAGCCTTTAGTAATGCTTCCCCAAAAAGGAAATTCTTTTGACGTAAAAATATTGCCCAGAACTGGAGTGCCCAATTACATAATTTTCCAAACTATGCATTTTTATTTTTGTCAGCCTCAAATTTGAACATAAGTAAATATTCAACAAACAGCTAAGTTTTTAAAATGAGTAAGGTGGTGCCTGTATCAGAAAAGAATCCTTTTGACTTAAAAATCTCCCTACTTGGCTGTGAAACAGTAATCTGAGGTCAGTAGATCCCTGGAGATATTTTTACTCTTAAACAGCCTACAGAAGTTGTCACTCCATTTGTTTTTCTGGCACCCTAAAAGAAATATGCTTTGCAAGCCTAGAGGACAGGCTGTGTAATGTCATCCTTATAACTCTGAAACTCTGCTCTAAGGTTCAAGCATGGGAATTATTTAGAGCTAATTGGAAGAAGGAAAGATGCATTGGGTAATAAAATGAAGTTAGAGCAATATATAAGCGCCAGGAAGACTGTAATTACTCAGCACTGCTTTGAGAAAAATCTCTGCCTTCATTTTCAAATACCAACTTCTAGAATTGTTGTGGCAAAATTACCCTTGAAAATAAATCTGATTACCCACTTAAAATATATTTCCGTATTAGGGAGACTGTAGACTTAGAAAGCGTAAAATTTTAACGCATAAGTGTTAGGTATATTAACAATTAGTCAGAAATTATTTCCCTAAGTGACTCTCCCAGCCTCAGACTACCTTCTCCAAGAGAAAGACCTATAGCTAATCCTTTTCACAGTAATGAGGTCTCTGGGACAAAAGCCTATTGCTTCGTTGGGGACACGAACGGCAGTGTAGACCTAACTGGTTTTCAGGAGGATCCAGGAGTGCCAGGGCATCAAACAGGAGCCTGGCTTCCCATTACCCAAACCAAGGGTGAGGCTACTCCTTCTTCAGAGCCTTCACCCTCACTGCCAGATCCTCTCCCTTTGGTGGCTTTCTGGAAAGACTGGCGGTTACATGGGCCCTGGGCAGCATTACACCGGGCCATGATTAGGGGCACAGAAGGACCTCGCAGGCCAGCTCCCGAGCCTTCCTTGTGCTTTGCCTTTGGGCTGCAGATAAAACCATCAGTTGGCAGGGAATATTGTAAATCCACGAGAACTCACTGGAAAGAAACAACTTCTCCTTCCACTGATAGGAAAGGTCTCATGTGCTGCAATAACCTAATTTCCAGAGAGGTGAAGTCCCTACTGCTGTGACTGAGTCACCGGTAGCCAGTTACCCTACCCCTGAAGATCAGTCACTAAGGCTTTCTGCAAACCCCACAGCCACACCTGCCAATGTGATTTGAAGCAGAGACTTCAACCTGAAAATGAGATTCTTTCCTGGAGTTAATATCTAGCTTGCTTTCTTTTTTGCTAATGATAGATACTCCTTTGTTGTTGTGCTCATTTTCCATGCTTGATATATAAAGCATGTTTTACATAGCAGATTAAACAAGAAAATAAGAAATACACATTTTTACAATGTGATATCCAAAGCTTTCGCCAATCCCTCCTTTTATTTTGTAGGATTCCAGGACAAAATGAATTTGCGTGAAAGAATTTTGAACACTTAATTTCACTGAAAAGAAAAAACTTACATGCAATTTGAAAGTAGGCACGGATACATATAATGGATTTTTTCCCCTGGTGCTATTTGAGGGCCTACTATACTGGCTATTCAAACTATTATTCTGGTTTTGTAACCCTATCTGCCCATAATCTATAAATGTGTACAGTATTATTTATAATAACATAGTCTATGGCCACTTGCTATATAAGCACTATTTCAGCTTGAAGTCTGTATGCACTAGACATTGCCAAAAAAAAAAAAAAAAGGCAACTGAATGAAAATTACAAGTTCAACATCACTTTACAAGGTTTCCTAAATCATGTAATTACATCAGAGAACACTAAGCTAAAGATACAGTAGCTCATATTAATTCTGTCATAGAAACACTTGACTGAAGTGGGTCCTCTACTGTGCAATCCCTTCCTACATGCATATTATTCAAGTTCAATAACTAATTTTGCTAGAACAGTACAGAAGCTTTCAGATATCTGCTTAAAGTTACACTTTTGCAGAGTAGACATCATGTTGTTATTATTTTTTAAATAAAAAACATGGCCATGATCAAAGGAAAAGTTTTATACTATGCCCCCAAGGCAGGTTTAAGGGTTGATTCCAGATTGATGTCATTCCCTGTGAATTTACCAACCTTTATAAAAAGGAACAGTTAAGTCCAAGTTCAGCAAACACTTTCAATTTCTACCTCACATACAATCTGAAAGCAAAAAGTGCATTAGTGAAACAATATTTTACACTGTATGATCTTCAAAATCTGAGTGTAATATTTAAAATGTACTAGTTAATCTCAGCGATAGCTTTTAAATTCTTAGCAACACAACTGGCCAATAGGTATCAATGCATACTGCTAGATGAGATTTTTACATTTCTGCATAAAAGCATTGGAAAGATGTGAAGTTTTCCATGCAAGCTGTTCCACATGCTGACTCTAGCATAGAGTTTTACTGAGGCAAATGTAAGAGATTATGAAAATGAGGTGCTTGAATCCCTTAAAGGAGGCCTGAGTTGTTTTGGAGACCTGCAATATGCCAGGGGTATAAAGTATCACCCTGAGAAAAATGGGGCATAAATCCTTCCTTTCTTGAACATCATGAAGACGTTTGGCTGGATTATGAGTATATGAGTTGAAGTGCTGCATGCTGACAAAAGTTTAAGAATCCAAAGTCAGATTTTGTAGCGTGAAGCCTTGTACATGCATTTGTTGGTATGTTAAATTATCTCTTTTTATAATCATCACAGCACTGGTCGTAGGTCTCCACGAGAAAAAAAAAAGGGAAAAAATAAGTCTTATTTGCAAATTATATATATGCCATGATCTCCCTTTTCCCACACTCAGTAATACCAAATTACCAAAATACAAATGAGCAACATATAGTATTTCACGTATTTCATGTCAGATAAATGGACTAGAATCATTCTTATATTACAGCCTTAATTCTTCTGGCACACTGAACTCAGAAATAGAACTACTGAAACCCTATAACATCGTCTGCTATTCAAAAACATGCAAATCAAATACTGTCTTCTCAATCCAGCGAGCGTATCTTGCTACCCATTTTAACGATTGCTCAACTGGTACTACAATGCTGAATTGGGAGTGACAAAACAAGTTTGTATCCTTTAAATTATATATAAATATATATATATATGATCTCGGAAAACATATAAGAATGTAATAGGCACCTCAATACATACATACACTTCTGTGTAATGTGAGGTAGATGTCAATTTGACTTAATCTGTTTTGCCCTTGACTAGATTACAACCCCCTGCAGAACTAAATAGTGTTAATGGGCCTTGGACTATATTCAGAAAACTAGGCCTTGCAAAAAAGGGAGCTTCAGCTCAGCCGAACACTTTATTACAAGGGTATAATAAAGTACAGAATGTGAGTGTATTTGCGGGAACAGAGCAGTAGCTAATGAGCCTCTTCAGAAGCACCAGGCTCGACACAGCAATGCCACATCTTAGTGCTCTTGCCAGCCAGAAGGCAGCTAGATTGACCAGGGACCAGAAGAAAGGGGGTAAAGGGGAAGGAGAAGGGAACTAAAGCGCAATTTCCTGGTAAAGCATTCAAAAGACAGACATTGCTATCTTGTACCTGCCTTGAATATCATAAATACAGTTTTTTAGTTTGCAGCTGCTAAATTTAGTTCACTGCCATTTCACTGTCATAAGAGAAAATAATTAAAATGAGTTCCTTAAAGTAATCGTACAGGACTTCTCTTGGTTTTGTGGGTTTGAGAAGGCTTTTTTTGGTTTGTTTTGGTTTGGGGGTTTTTTTGTTTGGTTGGTTTGTTGTTGGGTTTTTGTTGTTGTTGGTTTTGGTTTTTATTTTTTATTTGGGTTTTCTGTGTTTTGTTTTATTTTTTTACATAGGCCAATTAGCATCAATCCAGTCTGATGAGCTTATATGAAACAGTAAATGAAACTCTTACCTTTTCCAGCTCACTTCTATCCAAGCCAATTGGATGGTTTAAGTCAAAAACACTAAAGGAAACAAAGATCCAAAGCAGCCATGATCCAATTAATGTCTTTTGTCTTCAAAGATTTTGTATTAGGGTACTACACAAGCTAAAAACTTACAATAATCTGCTGTACTAAAGAAAATTAGGAAGAAAAATAAGATGACAACATAATGCAACAATTCATGGACATTTTTAATTCTTCTTAAGGCACCATTGTTATACTTTTTTTTCATGCCCTGTTCTGTTTCTACCCACCTATTGGAGAGCTGCCATCATGAGCTACGTATTCCTCCCAGGTGTGTGGTGTCCAGGGTCCACCAGCCCTGGCCATGCCAGGCAAGGATGGCACAATGCTGGGACTTCATCAGCTTCTGGAGCTTAGTGTTCCTTGTCTTTTCCTTCTGTGTTCAGATAGATAGTTGTGCTCTGACCATGTCAATGCTGCCGCTATTGCCATGCTGTTGCAAGATACTGAAAGGTGAAGTCATGAGTTCCTTCTGCTTTGTATTGCACATGTACTTGCCACCAAAGCTCTACCAGCTCTGCTTTGCCATCTAGCTCTGGAGATCCACATCAACAAATCCCTAATCAGCAGGTCCTCAGCAAACCAAAGAGACAGGATGGAGTTCTTCTGTCATTTAAAAGCCACCAACTCGAAATTTAGCATAGGAATGTCATCAGCATGTTATCTGAAGCTGCTTTAGAAGGATTCAGCAGCACTTCTCGATCCTGCAGTGCTACTTGATCCTGATCCAGGCCCGTTTCTGATCTGCCTGGACTTCATAGTTACATAAAAGAAAGACATTTTTCTCCCAAGTAAAGGATTACGTTGTCAAAGAAGTAGAAATTAAGCCCTACCCACTTCTCTGAGGGGCAGGTTCAAGCCTAAGACCATGATCTCAAGCAGCAACCCCCCCGATGTCTTCTGATTTCTCACAGGGTTCCTGGGCTGAAATTGCTTGTGCTTTCCTCAGCTTGGCAATCTTTGCTCACCGCTGTTCTCATTACAACTCAGCCTCTTTCCAGTCTCCAGAAGAGCCTGCAGCCTCCCCAGTTTTCTTAGCAGCTGCTTTCGAGGTGGGAGCCTTGTGGAAGCCGAGCGACACGACTGTCCCCTTCATGAGCTGGTACAGCCAACGGTTAGTGAATTCATTTTCCAGTGAAGTTGTTCGAGACCAACGGTTAACAAGCTTGCTTGTCTCAGACTCCCACAGGAGAGGTAAAGACTGCTTTTCTGTCCCTCTCTTACCCTAAAGAATGCTAGGCTAGGCTGCTTTTATAATGAAAATGCCTCCCCCAAAATGCTTTTAAAATTGCAATAATAATACATGTGGGCTAGGGTGGTTTAAGAAAGGGGCTTGTGTGTACCTGTTCCTGATGTCCAGACCAAAGCTTCAACCAGTGAAAAAGTGCCTGCTTTTCCTTATTTCACAATTTTTAATGAAAAAAGACACCAATCTACTTTATTCCTCTAGACAGTCTTTAAAGTATGGCTGTCTAGCTTGTGGCAAAAGAGAAGCTTAGCATATGATTTTTATCCCAAAGAAGACTCCTTCCCTGCTGTTTGAGGATTATTTTTTCCTTCCCCCAAAAAACAACATTTGATAGCTAATTCCGAAGACTCCTTCCCTGCTGTTTGAGGATTCTTTTTTCCTTCCCCCAAAAACCAACATTTGATAGCTGTCTAATTCCTGACTGAACTGCACATAGTTGCCTCACACCATACAGTGTGTGACCCAGATATGTAGCTTACTGCTTTGCAAAGCATATTCTCCTGCACTGACAGATAAATCAGTTTCTTGTGGCTGCTTAAAAATAGCAGCTATAGGTGTTGGAGAAGTTCTCTGCAAGTGCAGCCGAAACATGAAATTGTGAGAGTAATCCACCATGCTCTCGACAAGCCAAAGGCGAGCCCAATGCGCATGCGATCGCCAACCCCCACACGCAACCCCACTGGCATAGCAACAAAGCTGGAAAATCCTCGAGGTAGAGTGGAGGCTGTCAGCAGCGCTAACATGATTAGTTAAGGGGATTTGCTGTTTTTCCCCACACAAATGTGTGAAGCACTAGTATCGTTCAACTTGGGCCCTCCTCTTAACTAGGTCCTCTCTGCTGTAGGCTCTAGGTAGACATGAAAGCCTTCAATCCATGCTAATGCTGTGAAAGCTAGCCTGATAATCTTGTCACTTCTCCTCAGGTGTCAGCATAATTGGGCTTGGCCAAGAGGTAACTCAGCTACTTGTGTCTATGCCGTAGCTTTTGGCCAAAGGTGCTTGTACCATTTTGCTCTCATGTCATGTTCCATTAGAGACGAGCCCCTGAAGTAGACCTGAATAGGTAAAAATGGCTTGCCCAAATGATATTTTTTCCCCACACTGAGAATATTAAAGACCAAACAGAATGATAAATAAGCAAGAAGAGTCTTTTTCTACCTAACCTCACTTACTACAGCATTTCTTCTCAGATGTTCCCTCAAATTTTTGGGGACAGGAAGCTCTAAAATATAAGCGACATTATAAAAGAACTAGTGGTAGTAGAGGTGGCTTTAGAAACTAGTGCAGTAAGAGGAGTTCAACTGCAATCCTTCACCTAGTCAATATACTGTCTCTATGCTATCTGTAAAATGAGTGTTGCCTGTTTTTAGTCTGTGATAGGGGCTTTGTTTTTTGTTTGGGTTTTTTTGGGTTTTTTTTGAGACAACTGGGGAAGTCATTAAAAAATGGAAGCTAGTGATGGTGACTGCCTAATCTTTGCTTCATATCCTCCCTTCTGATGTGAAAATAATATTTTTTGGTTGTGCATTTTGTGTACGGTAAGGCTCATGATGGATGTCTTTAAAGCCCGATATGGGCCTCAAGTGAAAGACCTGAGCTGTGCAAAAAAAGGTCTTCAGAAAGGTGAATTCATCCACTCCAGTAATTAGGTCAGTACGGTCTATGAGAAGGTAAGCCATTCTTGGAAAGCGTTTAATCACCCACGATAAGTAGGAAGTATGTGCACATGTACGCACTAAAGAAAAGAACAATATTGTAGTGATTGATTCCTCTAAAAAAAACCATATTAGACTCAGACTATCTACCCATTTGATTTGATAGGTATGTTTTCTAAATTCCAGCATATTTTCCTTGAAGCCTGTCAGATCTTGAATATTCACAGTAAGCTAGTCAAGGTGAGCTAAAGGCAGCAAGAAGAAAACTAAACTCCTGTGACAAGTTAAGTTTTGTAGCACATGCTACAGACAGGAGGTCAAGTTCTGATCAGAATAATCTATTATGACCTTAAAAGTCTTTTGAACAATGTGAAAATACTTGCATGCCTAGATTTTTCTCCACACTGCATACTGTCCAGAATGAAAACTTTAAAATGTCTCTCCAAACATTGAGCAAGATTTCTTTTTACCACTTGCCTGTCTCAGTCATTTTTAAACAAAAAGTTAATTAAAAATTGAGGAAAGATAAGTAAGTATAACCTTTCGTACTTCATACAACAGCAAAAAAATATTCTTTCAGTTACAGCACACTAGATTATATGACAAATGACAAAAGAAATGAAATCTTTTTTTCTGCTGCTTTTCATTGAAGACACCATTGTTTTTTTAATTGCTTTGTATCTTTACACACTGCATAATGTTATCCCCACTTTACACTTTCCAGGGAGATCAGTCAGCAGATCTCATTTCCCCACGGGTACTAATTCTAGTGGCTTGTCCTCCAAATCAACAAGAAACAAGCCAGCTCCACTCTGGAAGCTGCATTGGTGTGGAGTTCAATCCAAATTGAAATGCAGTGTTTCTCATACACCTTATAGCAGGGTCAGCCCTGAATTCATGCACTTGTGAAGTTTCCAGATCCCAGCTCATCATCTCCGAGCGTGGGCTGAACGGATGCGTGACTGCCTCTGTCACAGGAATACTAACTCACTGAAAGTGATGCTCAAGTTATACAGAGGCTGCATATTTGTAGCCTACTTCTGAGTCAGTTCTGCTTGCTGGGTTCTGGCATCTTAAGATGGCTTCACAAATACTCCTTTCGGCAGCTCTAGCCTTAAACCTCTCCCTCCCTTCTATCTCCTATATCATTCATGCTCCTGTAGTACCACCCGTGTCAGTAATCACTAGGGTTTGTGGGAGCTGTGCAGTAAGCCTCCAATTAAATTGATACTACTATTGCAACACTGGTGCAAAGGTGGCCTTAGTGGTATCCAAGCAATAAACCAGAAAGGAGGAAGAGTAATTGCTGAAATTAATTGCTGTTGAAAAAAAGGGAGGAGGGGGGTGGATAAAAGTGTGTTCACTCCTGTTATACTGCAAATACACTGTTAGCAGCTAACTTTAACACCTCTCAGAGATGCCTCTGAACTCAATAAAAGCAGGTGCAGAGCCTTTGAATGCAGGCTAATCATTTCCATGATGAGGATCATCATTTCCAGTATCATTATCAGGACAATTAATGGGAACACCACAGTTGCTAGCATCTTTCACCTCATTTATGGCAGCATCCATGGCACAGTGCTGCTGAAGCTGGTTCCTCAGCTGGATCCGTACAGGATGGTTATCTGCTCTCAGCTGACAGATTTACCTTTAACTTGCCACTGTAACTAACTACTAGGCATTAAGCCAGCTGCAGATTGTCCATCTTTGAAAAGCAGAAGCAAAATAAAATACCAATGATTTCATTCAAGATTGCTCCCAATCAGGATCATTAAGCTACAAGAACGTCTTTTTTTTTCATATACTGTATGTACAAAATCCAAGAGGACTCTTTTATTGGAATTTTGCTGCTACTTTTGATGAACTGCCAGAACCTACATGCAGAAAACAGAACGGGTAATAAGTAGCAGTAATTTACAGTTCTGTAAGTATCTTATACTCAACATTTAGAAACCTACAAAATGTTAGTTAAATAAAATCTCAGCATTTTACTAAATGATATCAAGAATCCCTTCTGTAAAACGGTCTGTCACTATTGACTTCAAATCAACATCTAGCTCTTAGCTAATACATGCTTCACTGATAAGATTTAGTTGTATTCCTGTAAAAGACAATATTTATTTAATGAAGCCTCACAATATCTTTTTGGACTCAATAAGTATTCACATTATCTTTAAGATGAAAAAACAAGGCACAGAGTTTCTGCAATTCACTGACTTGTCCTTTATTAGCCTATGGCATGGTTACAGGAACCCACACCACTGTCATGCTCTATCGATAATCATCAAAGCTTTCTGTTCTACTAACCATTTTCATGCAAATTTAGACCATTTCAGGAAAGATAGAGGAGACAGCATCCAAAAAAAGTCTTCAACACATTGATGACACAAGAAACTTAGTTTGGAACCACCTGCCTTGATGCTCTCTGATGACTCAGAAAGTTGCTAGAGTATTAGACAGGCAAGAAGCTTTTGCACTTAAATAGGAGGTACTTACATTTATGTTATTCTGAAAAAAAAAAAAAAAGAAAATGCTGTGCTGCTTGGCACTATGGGAGATAGTTTATGTAGTAACTCATTATAGGTATGTAGAAAATCCCCAAATCTTAAAATCTGTGACAAATTAAGTTAATTTTATCTCTGGGATTCATATCTAGTAGAAACCTAGTAGCTGTATCAGTTAGTTTAAAACAAATCTCCTTAAGAAGTGATCATATTTTTTTATTTTTCTGCAGCTTTGGAAATGCACATTAACTGCACAACTCCATTGTTACGGCAAAGCTTTAATCTCATTCGTATATTCTGGTTGTTCTCCAATGCTAAACATGCCTCTAGCAAAGCAGATCTCAACTTATTAGCACAGTTTTTAATAATTTCTCCTTCCTTTTTCTCTCTCATTTTATTTTTTTATATTATCCCTTTTCAAGTGTTTTCTTTTTTGGTTAGACATTAAATTTATGTTGATGTAGTACATAAAAACCTGCATTATATCAGCTCGTGATAAATACATTTAACTTACAGATTTATTTCTTTACTAGCCACGTGTTCTTCTCCAGTCACACTCCAAGGTTTATTGTAATACATCTGGCTAAACAATCTTGGTTTATTTTTCAGTAAAAATATGGATTCTTGCTGACAGCAAAATTTTATTGCAGAGGTATTGGAAAGTAATATCTGTTCACTATAACGAGCTCCCCTGAATCCATGCTATCAACCAGAAACCTGTTATGGGCCATTTGTTTTGTCTTC
>NW_009634124.1:0-4187 GCF_000690535.1 Cariama cristata | reverse complement strand
GTTTGGTGTTGTGTGTGTGAGTTGTTCTCTCCTAGAAGGCAACCAACGCTCTGTCTTGCTGGTGTGTAGTGTTTCCAGTCGAGCTTGCTGAAGGATTTCGGGACACTCAGGCTTTGGTGATGACAGTCCCCTGGGCGCTGTTTATTACGTTATTACCTTTGCTGACTGAGTTGTTATCGGATGGCTTTCCTACCGTCAAGCCTGTCCTCCTCCTCTTTTGATTCTCCTCTGCAAAAGATGTGATTCAAGGTGACGATTGGGACTTGAGGGATTTCTGTATTGTGGCGTATTTTCTGGATTTGTATTGGTCCACAGGAGAGATTAAGAAATATGGAAGGCAATACAGACTTCTTCCCCCCAATATGTTGTATCTGTACTTGATCGTATAACGTATTGAGACAGAAGAGTATCCACTAAGATAGGTGCTATAAACAGGAATTTTATTTTAGTTTTCCTGGTTTCCTGTATTCCAGGTTGTGGATTTGCATTTTTGACACATGAAGTGGCATAACATATGCTGGCTTGTTTTGATATTTTTCTAATATTTGCATCAGCATCCCCACAGTTAAAAAAAAAAAGGAGGAGACCCCCTCTGAAAATGAAACCCCTGAAATCACTGCCATTGCCAGTTAGAGCTGCCTGAACATCACCTATAGAAAGAGTAGAGAGTCCACTGGACAGCGTATTTGTGATATGATCCATATATTTTTTTATGCTACTCCCATTCACAGAACGATTTGCAAAAGGTGGAGTGAGCCTCGAAGTGGGAAGGGGAACTGTGACATGTTAATGGAGGTGAAGGTGGCAGTGGCACTGAATAGGCCTGGGCATGTCCTCATGTGAAGGGTGTCCTTGAGCAGTAGGATGATTTGTCTGCAGGAAGTGGAAATCCTTGGGAAGACCATGGGCCATGTCTTAAGAACGGGAGATGATGTGCTTGTCCTGAGAACATGTATCTTAGCGTGTGGAATGGAGGATGCCTAGAGGAAAGCATGAGGCAGGATATGCAGAGAGTGTTCCTGCCCAGGATCCTTTGTGAGGCTCCAGGGATCTGGAGTTGGAGGCCTTCTGGATCTTGAGATAGTTACATGGTATTTAAATACTCACAATGTCTTTTGAGGTTATGATTATCTCCCACCAGAGATAGACATTTGTGCTGCTGCCTGACTGATGTGGGCAATGAGTTGGTCAGAGGGTATGAGATGCAGAGTGTGGATACTGTCTGATGGACCTTTTCCCTCCTATTTTGGAAAAGGTGGTGTGGGAATATAGTGCATCAATATTGTATCTTTCTTTTGTGGTGGGCATCTACAGCAGATTCCGCATCCATTGATGTTGCCGTGATGATTCCTTGATCTTCTTCAGACTGGATTTGTAAGGAGAGGTAATGAGGATGGTATGACCTTTGAGCCCTCTTTCCCCTGCTTACGCACTTGCACAGGTGACATCAGTGGAGACAGTTTGACCTCCTGTCATTATTAACTCGTTCTGATATGTGCATGTAAAAGGCAAAGCCTGCACAGCCCAGCTCTGGTCTTCTATGGTACAAATTCTCCTGTCCAGTTGACGTTGTGAGTGCAATTGCCCTTCAGCATTTGGGGTGGTCTTCTTGAAGCATAATGTCTGTGTGGACTGGGATCAGAGCTGTCACAGCTCTGATCACAAGACCTTTACAAACACTAATGTGCATCTCTATGGTGTTTCCATTTGAGATTATTGGAAAGGCAAAAGGATTCAGGGTGAATTTTATGTATCTGGGAAGAGTCTACCAGTCAGTCACTGCCTTTGCATCTGTCCATATGTCCTTTGTGCCGATAATGAGGGAAGGTGAGGATGTGCATGGCCTGGGTCATGCTCAGAGCAAGGTTTAGAGCTGAGGCATGCTGTTGTGGTGGAGCAGTGTCTGGGTATTGTGGCTGTGATGATCCTGGTGCCATCGATGAGAGTCTGGGCATGCATGACTGGGAGGGTGACTTTGAGTGGGGAAAGTCTTGGCTGTGGGAAATGGAGATGCTGGATAGAACACAATTTCAAGGCTTTTGCAGAACATGAGTAATTTTTTTCTGTTCAGGTTTGTCAGAAACCTCTGATAATGTTAAGGGAAAATGTCCCTTAAAACCAATTCCCCCCCCCAAAAATGTTTCTTATTCTGAAAAAGCAACCGGTGATGCTACAGGTAGTTCACTTATTCAAGAGGGTGAGTTTGAGTGAGAGATGTACATTTATTCATCTTCAGTTGTGGTATCTTCATGTTGGATCGACTCAGTGATGCCTGGATTGTAGTGCCTATAGGTCTGCACCAGAAAAGCACCACTGCCTGCTCTCATTCCTTTCCTGCTGCTTGGAAGCACAGCATGAGCTGGTGGCAGCAAGCATGGATGGAGGAGGGACCCTGATGAATTTTGTGGAGTGGATGTGTTGCATGTCGAGGGTGTGTTGTCAGTGAAAAATGCCGTGGGGTTTCCTTCGTGGCTTTTGTTTGACTGTGTGACAAGTGGCTCGTGCTGATGAAGGAGAGGTATTCTGTGGGGACTAAGGCTCCTGGGTACCGAGGTTCTTGCTGTGTTGTTCTGGCGGTGTATTCCTACCTGAAAGGGAAAGCAAGAATCTGCCCTTCAATGTGCAGGTGGAAAATGAGGCTGGAAGAAAAGCTCTTCATCGAGATACATGAGGAGTGCTCGGGATCTGTGGATGCCCCGTGCGTTTTTAGCATTTGTGACAGATTGTCATGCTGGTCTGTGATGGCTTTGAGTTCCCTAATGAAAGACTGCCCTATGTTGTTTGGAGTCTTTGGAGCCTGCTTGCAGAGATGTCCAAGTAGCTGGGTCTTGGGCTTGTGTTTCTGAGGGTGGTGGGTCTGTTCTAATGTAGCAGAGCTGTTCTTTGCCCTGTGATTGCCTTGGTGTGTTCTTAGCTGCATTCTCAGGTGGACTGGAGGCTGAAGAGTGTGATCTTCTTCTGAAATGGAAAGATTGGGGAGGTGCTGGGGCCACCTGTCTGTCTTGTGTAGACTGGAGGATAGCAGGAAGGTTTTTCCCCATGCGGAGGCCTGGAAGGTGGACGGGAAAGGGAATGGGAACTCTTGTCAAAGTCATTTCCATGCTTCATGTCAGATGTTGTGTAGTCATGTGGAAAATACTTTGGTAAAGGAGACAAAAAAGAAGACTTGCATCCCTGGCCAGAGAAGTAGCGTGATGTACACTGGCCTATTTTGATACGATTTCAATACTTGCATGAGCTGGCACAACTGTACAAAAGACTCCGAAATCTTTATTTTGATTAAAACAAACAGTCAAATAAAACCCCAAAACTTGTATTAAATTATTTAACACAGTAGATATGATCCATTACAGTGCTGTGGTCATCAAAATTTGCGTCGTTCTCTCACAGCATGAAATCAATACCATTGCCATTACAGCTGTCCCAACACCACTTTTAGAAAGAGAATTGTTCCCCTATGTGTAACATTTCCTTCTGAGATAGTTGAAGCATTGCCAAACATGGACAGTCAGCTGCAGAGTGTTTGGAGAACACCATGTATATGATACCATCTGTGTGGTTTTTATGGTGCTGTCATTGATGGAAGGGTCTGCAAAAGGCAGAGTGAGCCTTAAGGTGAGAAAGGTTCGGGAAACTGCAGCATGTCGCGGAGCTGAATGTGGCAGTGGCACTGAGTAGGCCTGGGTGGGTCTTGTGATTGTGAGAAGTGGGAAGGCTTGTCTGATGGAACTGGCAATCCTTGGGAAGACCATGGGCCATATCATAAGAAGACAAGAATGGAAGATGATTTGCCTGTTTTGAGAACACGCATCTTGCAGTGGGGAATGGGGGATACCTAGAGGAAAGCATGACACAGGATGGGCATGGAGGGTTCTTGCCCAGGATCCTTTTCCAGGCTTCCAGGTGTCTGGAGTTGGAGACCTTCTGTCACAGAAAAGCATGACTTCCATTGGAGGGATCCGTCACGGGGAGGGTGACCTTGGGTGGGGAAGAGTTTTGCCTGAGGAAATGGAGATGCAGGGCACAACACAGACTGTATCATTGCGGAAGAACTGGAGAATGTCCACTTAACTGGAGACTCCGCTGCCTAGGGCCAGGGAAAGCAGATGCCATTAGAAAATCTCAAGGGGAGGTCTGGCACACAGTGGTACTTGCCTGGAATCCTGTCAGGACCTCCAGAAGTTCTG
>NW_009634123.1:1305-4801 GCF_000690535.1 Cariama cristata | reverse complement strand
AAAAACCAGGGTACGCAATTCAAAATGATCTTGATGAAACTCAGCCTGAGCCCAGTTTTAGCATTTTCAGGAAAGCTGTGGCATACTCGTAGAGTATTCCCAGAAGTATTACGAGATCAAGAATCTAGGAAACTCAGCTTACAAAGAAGGAGTCAAAGAATTAGATTTGTTTAACCTGGAAAAGAAAAATTGTTAGGAGAAAATGCAAAGTGCAAGGCAGGCTGTTACTAGGGGGAAGAAAAGTATCTGTTATCTGCTTCCATAATAGCTAAGACACATAGCAAACATTTAAAATATATTCTGATTAAATGTTAGGGAGAGTTTTCTAGTGGCAAGGACAATAAGGGACAAAAATAGGTAGATTTGACGTCCATCCTGTGAAGGAGGATGTTTAAGAACAGGCAGGGCACTGAGGAATGATGCAGCAAAAGCCGATTTTTCCTTAGAGATGTGGAGATAAATTGGATAACCTCTTAAAATCTCCTCCAGCCCTCTGATTCTGAATCTAGGATTATCTAAATCCTGTGTTGCTCAACTTCTGTTGCCATGATCCCAGGATACTGTGACATTTTAGAAGCAATAATGACCTGAGCAGGCATCATCGCTTTTCTCTGTAAATACTGAAGAACACCTGAACCTGTACACTCACTCGCTTTTCTTTTTTCCTTCCTCCCCCACACTAGTCTGGTAATAAATAAAGATATTGATGAATTCATCTGTGCAGTGTTCTTGGCACAGATGGAGGAAAGTCTGCATTGTTCAAATTAGTTAAAGATAAATAGATTTTATCTATTTTGAGATTCTTCATTTCCATCTGGTTTTGCCTTCCATTTAAAAATCATGTGCCATAGGTGGTGATGAATGCAATTTTGGACCTGACATGGGAAAGCAATACTATAAGCTACATAGTGCTGGTGCGAGTGTATTAGGACCTGAAGAGGTTACTAAGACTGTTTGCTGTATCTGTGTTTCACGCTGCAAGTAGCAATAAGCCCTGGAGACAGAAGATACGTTTGAAAAAAATCTTTGCAGTTCCACTGTCTCCTTTTCTGTATGTTTTTCTAAAGAAAGTAGTTCAAGGTTTTAACAGCTGTAATATCATATCTCAGATAAATTTTATAGCCTTTGCCATGTCTAATACCATCTAAGAGATTATCAAGCCTAGATGGGAAAAGGTCAGAAAAGAAAAAGAGGGTATTATTGAAATGAAAGCTTACTTAACAGTTTACATTTCATATGCTTAAGCTGTTTCCTTTTTGGTTTAAGCCTTTTTCTTTTTCTTTTCTTTTTTTTTCCCCCTCATTCATAATGTCATGGCAATGTGGCCCTTGGTTCTGAAACTATAAATTCTTCTGAATCTAGCCTGTCACACGGTGCAGGCTCATGCTTTTATCCAAAACAGAGACCAGAATCCCCAAATTCCTGTACTCATGTCAGACAAGATTGGTAGCAGGCAGGACTTGCAGGGGCAAGACTGCTCTCTCAGGGTCCACACCACTGCAGAATGAGGGAGAGGACATCTCAGAGGAGTCTTCAGCCCTTCCACTGTTTTACCCAACTGTGTGACTACAGTGGTTGGGCATGAAATGAAAACTTCCGTTTTAAAGGCATAATTGAGTGCCATGATGAAGTACCTGGAATTTAGTGTTACAGGATTCATTAAGTTCAATGGAAAAAGAGGAATTACAATTAATAAGTTATGCACTACCAAAGCATATGAGAAGAATTGCATGCATCAGTTTGGAATTTCAGTGGCATCTTAGCATTAAAGCTAAAATAATGGGAGTTGTTCAAATAGACTGAGATTGTTCTCATTCATGAACATAAAGTGGTTTAACTGACATTTATACAGTTTTGGTAGTCCAGAGTGCCTGACTAGAATGTGAGGAGAGATGGATTAAAAATCCGCAGAGGAGAGCAGAATGTATACTGTACATCTTGAGACCAGTGATTCCACTGAAATAAAAATAGACATGAGAGAAGAAAATAGTAAAATTATGTGTGTTGAAGGATTCAGGAGTAATGGAGATTATTAAAAACAGCTAATCAAGTTTGGAAGGAAGAGTTTCATATGAAATACATTTCTAAAGTATCCAAATTAGGAGGAATTAAACAGCATGACTGATTTTAATTGCTGAGCAAGTTGTTAGAAAGTGATTATAGTAAGCATCCATCATCAAATAAATGCTTAGCTTTAGCACAGCTCTTACGCTAAGGAAAGGAATTTTCTCTTTTGATTCTTAAATACTCTGAAACAAGAGTACAATCCTGAATCTGTTCTTAGCCAACAAAAGAACGTAAATGGAGGTGTAAGGAGATCAAATTAATTCCTTTTAGTTTTCTTCTATTTGAGCTACTTATCACTTTATAATGAGACAGAATATAAACTGCCATCAAAAGCACCTCTTGCTACCTATGCGGAGGATTTGCCTGAGCAACTTGAAGTGTTGGAACAGCCCATTATGGCTCTTACTCCTTTGCCTTATATGCTATTGCCAACAAGGACCAGCAACAGATGCGTAGAGAAAAAACAATTGTAAATATGTACTTCCTCACAATCTGCAGGTTTGGAAATGCCTGACCCAAAGCTGTGAATGTTCAGTCTTCACATGAACTCATAAAATCTTAGCACCGATAACATTCCACAGGAAGCTAACCAGAAGTTTTTGGATATCAAAACACTGAGTCAAGGTAAATGGTGGATAAAGACATTTGTAGGCTGAATGTTTTGTAGAGAAAATTAAAATTAAATAAATTGTGAAATCCAAATGCCTGAAATCTGAAGTATTTTTTGTTTTGAATTGCTGCTGCTCCTTTAGGGTTGCTTGGAAGTGAAGTCATGAGCATATGGCACCTGGGCTGTAATGAAAAATCAGGTCATCTGGCCTATAAGAACATGGGGCTCCAAAGATCCTCCCTGAATTCAGGAGGATTTTTTCATTGCAATTTATACATTTTCATTTGGAAAACTGCTGATGTCAGGATATGTTCGATGACTTATCAGCAACACCATTAATTTTATCACTGCACACCCCCCCCAATCACAAATAATTTCTTCTTGATCTTACTTCATTTGTCAGGAAAATGAGAGGGGCTTATGATAAAATTTTCCGTGTCAACATAGAAAACAAAATGCATTTCTATTTCTAGCATCAACATGTAATTGAATAATAAAAAATAATTATATTGTTCTAGTTGCTGGTTTTCTGGAGGTAACTTTTTGTTGTCTTTTCTTTTGAGAAACCTTAAACATTGTTTTTAGGTTAGCTTAGTGAATTTGGGAATTATAGCGGAGAATATAATCTAAACCTTTTATTCCAGAGAAAGACAAATACTAGTTTGATGAAAGATTATATAAAAATTAGGTAGTTTATATAAAAGCTGAAATTCAAATCCCTATGTCAGTTGGTTTTAGGAGATCCAACTCTGACATTAGGGGGAAAAATGAGACGGCATATGATCCCTTTGTTTCTATTAATTGTGGGGTTTGTTCTCT
>NW_009634123.1:0-1263 GCF_000690535.1 Cariama cristata | reverse complement strand
CCTGCTTTAATAATGGTAATATCAGTCATCAATATCAATATGTGCTTAGATAAATCTCATGACACTTCAGGATGGAATTTATTTAATTACATAAAAGCAGCAAAATATGTATTGCATTTGATTACCTCAAAATAAATGATCGATTTTCCCTTCTGTTTCTATGAGCAAATACATAATTTTCGGTAGTGTTTGTCCTAGAAAAATTTGAGTCATTTGTCATTCACAGCAGGGGTTATAATAGACGAGTTCTAACACCAAGTGAATTAATTTTATTAAGCTGGTAATAATTTACAAAATGTATTGACTTTTAAATTGAAAAATATGGTTAAAGCCATGTTAA
This sequence comes from Cariama cristata, assembly GCF_000690535.1. Lineage (NCBI taxonomy): Eukaryota > Metazoa > Chordata > Aves > Cariamiformes > Cariamidae > Cariama > Cariama cristata. The sequence goes on along the minus strand of NW_009634123.1, from coordinate 923 downwards.
ATAAATAACAGCATTTATAAAATCACAAGACTGTTGAAAGAGGGGCATGAGAAAGAACAGTGACCAAGGATATTTTGAGAGTTAGAGTTATGGCATCATCACACCTTCATTTTGGAGTGTTTTATTCTTTCATTTTACACAGCCATAGAAAAATAGACTTGCTCTAGAATTTAGTATTAGTGATCTGATGACTGTTAGAAATTTTCCTAGGGAATTTAGGACTACTTTACCATGGTTTATGACATGAAAAAATGGAGACAAAACCCAAAATCTATCATCTCCTTTTTGTATAATCAGGTTTCATATTAATACCAAAGAAAACTCATGCTAGAGGCTTTGCTGCGTAGTTCAAAAATAAGCCTAACATAAAATAAATATGAATCACAGTAGATTATATGAGACAGAAGATTTGTGTATTTGTGCCTCACTGAAGTTCTTATAAAAGAAATATGATCTAACTGAATTCAACTTTGATATACAGGATATCTTTCAAATAGTAAGTTTAGTGATATTTTACAGAGGCACCTTTCACACAGTGATGTTCTGAAACATTTTATATTTCTAAACACAAATTATTTATCCCCTCTAGCCACGGTAATTTAATACAACAGCTCTCAATGAATTATTGAAACCTTATTTTGGGTTGTGAAATATCTTCTAAGGGGTCCTCTTTCATTGTAATGTTCACAGCAGTCCTCTATAAACACGGCAGGCGTACCAGTCCAGACAAGAAACTTGTGTGTACTGAGTTCAGCACCGCAGCACTTACAGGTGCTCTTCTCAACCATTGTATCGCTGTGTTGCATCTACTGAAGACTTTTCTCTTGACAGCTATATGTCCGATTTTCATTGTGCATCCTGCACCAACTCTGAAAATTTTGGGTTTGCGTGGCAAGGTTCTTGTAGCGGGGTGGCTACAGGGG
>NW_009634122.1:26180-38515 GCF_000690535.1 Cariama cristata | reverse complement strand
TATATATATATCAGCTACTTTTGGGGTGATATTGCAGAACCAGCAGTGACTCAAGGCTCTGTGCACACATGATGGATCCTGACATCGTCTGTTAGGTTGGGAACCATCTGCAGTCAGGTCTCAGTCTCAGTCCACACTACTAAGTAGTCCTTGGAATAAGATACACATGGTAGCTGGGAACACACTAGACTTTACTCTGCTTCCTGACCTGATGCTCTGATGGAGGCATACACATATTTAGCTAATTTAGGACCAGACCTAATGAAGGAGTTAAGCAACGAAAATCTGAGCTGGGAGCCTAAATTCTTCTGCAGTCCCAAACAATGACTCCGGATAGGCCAGCTTAGTTGTTCTATCCCAATCGTGCCCAATTGACAGATGTGTAGCTCTTCATTAGTGTTGACTTTGATGAGAATCTTGATGCATAAGGTATGGCTGGGCCAGGCACTCCTCCATCTGCATGTCTAGAAGGATACGACTTGGCAAGTGTTCTCCCAGCACCCCTAAGCACACCCCAATAGGGACAACAACTAGACAAGTGTAATTGTTGCTATCGTCTTCTAAAATGTAGCTTCTGCTCTCATTTATCACTGTGTGGCTGCTGGAATACTAATAACAAAATGGGAGACTTCTTTTTTAGAGTACAAAAGCACACTAGGAGAAGATTTTAACCATTGTGCTATTATGTAGCTTCCTATTAAAGGGTCTGGGTTTAGCTGGAAAGACGTTAAGGCAGAAATAGAGAAATTCTGGACCCTATCCTGATGAAACTAAGCTAGAGAATAAAAAAATCAAGAGCAATTGGATTGGAAAAAGAATGACAAAGGAAGCAGAATGTATGAACTTCGTTCATAGCTTAACAGTTGAGACCCTGGCAATAAGATATCTGGATCCTAATCCTTTTTCAAACAGATTTACACATTTTTTACGCAGTGATTGTTACTTGAATCCTTATAAAGCCTCTGATCACGACAAGAAACATAGATGGCTGCCTCTGAGCTAGAATACAGAAGAAGCAATCTTGCTTTGTGTTGTGTCTTACCCTCTTTGTAGAACAATAAGTCTTGCATTCTTTTGCACAGTAACACTGCTTCAACAGGAAGAGTTGGAAATATTCCCTCTTTCACGCACTGTACATTAAATTGTCTTTGACTGTAAGGAAGCTGTAGAAAATACAGGTGTGCATCCTGCTGGGTAGACAAGAGCATGAAATAAGCTTTTCCCTGCTTCTAGGATGAGTGCTCAAATTGTATCCCCAGGAGAAATTGTTCATCGAGCTGTCTTTTAAGAAAGTCAACTTCATAATTTTTTTCAGGAGTCCGTTCCAGTTGTGCGTTGGATGCTCTGTGTGATGGCTTGTGAAATAGCCACTGAGCTGCTCAGCCCTGAGAAGACAGAGCTACCCAGGGAGGCAGGAGGAGGAACAGGCCTGGGTGGTCAGGGATGTGCTCCTGCCGTCTGGCAGCCTAGGAGTTGGGTAGGACTGCATTTCAGTTTTGGACATAGGCACCAAACTTCATGTTGTACTTGGGTGCACTCTTTTAGGTCTTTCACTAAAACATGAGGCCTTGAATGCAGGGTGCTGGGAGACTGAGGGCCTGATCCAAACCTTTGGTTGTCAAAAGTCGTTGACAACAATGAGTTTTCAATTCAGCTCAAGCCACTACACCTCTTCTCTAGCATATTTTCCATAGTACGTGTAGCATTTGGAAAGTGGTTAAGAAGAAACCACAATGGAGAAAACCATGCTTGTTTTCCTCTCCTGCAATTATTCCCAAGTCCTATTTTCAATCTGCATTCTGCTTATTTTCAGCAATTCCCCCTAGTGTGCGATTCATCTGGCTTGGCAGCTGCTCTGTGTGCAGTAGAGTTCAAGAAGGAAGGGGGCAGAAGCACAGGCATGTTTCCAAGAAAACAGATAAACTGCTTTTGTGTCACTGACTTAGAAAGTGGGTTAGTCATACTCTAAAAGACTGGCATCCCTGATTATTTTTACTCATCCAGACCAACACACATCTGTGCTAGCCCACCTCTCAGTTCAGCAGGTCTTCTCCTCCCCTGGGAATACAGCCATGAACTTACAGTATGTTGTGGAGTTTACTATTTAAACGATGCAAAGTATTCTGCTGTTTTAAGGCAGCATGTAAAGCTGATTTAGGGATTACTGTTATGTTGCTTCTCTTTTTTTAGATACACTAAGTATTTATCTAGACATTTAAACCTTTATCCAGACAGAGAATAGGTACGCAGATTAGATGGTAGTGAGCTAACAATTTTGACTGTTCCAAGCAGAAAAAGCAGCATTATTCAGCTGACAGTTTAAGAGGAAGCTAGCAAGCTTGTGGCATGAAAAGGTCAATTAGAAATTAAATTTTTTTATGATTCACATTTGATGAAAAAAAATTAATAACTTATAATCAAAGCAAAAGATGGCAGGTTTATAAGATCACGATATGAAATGTGTATAGCTGTGTGCTGCAGCGAAAAGGAGGAACATGAATTATAATTTTCAGTGGGCCTGAAAATAAGAGGTAGTATTTCCTTTTCACTAATTATTATTCAGACATGTGCTTAACATGTACCAGATAAAAGCAAGTAATTTCTTTGTCCAAAGAAACACAAGAAAATAAACAAAAAAAACAGAGTAACAAAATTTGGTAAGGTTTACAGTAATAGAATCACATGTTTACTAAACTAAGGTGTGTATAATGATTCAATTTAACTTCTCTTTTTTTCTCTCTTCCTCCCACTTCTGACTGAGATTGATTGGTACAATCTTAAACTAAGCAGCTGATTACTCAAGGAATTACAGTACTAGGTCTTGAAGACATCTCGTTTGCATCATTTTTACATTATTGTAACTGCATCAACTTCAGTCAAGGTACTTATGATTTACAGATGTAAAGCAGTTAATATTTTGGTTCAGGAATCTTCCCATATGGAAGGCGCATATTCCATTTTCAAATACTTAAATAATCCTTGTGGAATAAATGTTACTGCAATGATGGAAAAACAAGTCCTGTTTGAAAATGTAAAAAGAAAGTCTAGTAAATTTGAGGAAGAAGATCAGCAGACACAAGAAAAGGAAACAGCTAAGAAAATCTAAAGCAAAGGAAAAAATTAATTCAAGAGTCTACATTTTTCTTTCTCTAAGAGGTAGTTCACCCAGAATGAGCACACATTACGCTCTTCTGGAAGCTATGGCAGACAGGTCACTGACTGCGGGATAGGAGTTACTACATTGTAAGTTATTAATTGATGCGATAACCAGTTTGAGCGATGCACACTTATAGAACTATTTGAAACCAGCGGGTATGCTGAATAAATGCAGAAGAATCAGTAGCTGTATTCACACTGTCCTACAAGAGTGCCTTCAACTCTCCCCTCAAAGCCAAATACCTGAAGAGCCTGTGCTATCTAACCATGGGAGTGAATGTCACAGGTTATGCCACCTGATAAACCCAGGAAGCGCCATGGGATTTTCTGCTTATGTGAGCAGTCTACAGGATACAAACTCAGACCTTTGGTGAGAACATGCTTGCATCTGCCACAGCAACCTGAAGCTCCATACCCTTGTGTCTTACCACCACCATACCTCCAAGCCGTGCTGCAGAGTATTGCTCTGTGGGTTGACCAACACACACAGGCTTTTACAAGCTCCCCTCCACCAGCCCAGCTAAGCCTGTAGCTTGCCCAGGCGCATCTCAGTAGCAGCAGCACATTCCCTTTTCTATCCAGGTAGGAAGGAGTGTACCTTACACTAAAATTTTAGAAAGATGACTCGTAACCACAATCTTTTTTTTATTTCTGCCACAAGAACAGAATATTGCTATTCAGGCACCTTCTATCATATCAAGACTCTTCACTTACCTTGACAGGACTGTTCACCTGACAGAGGCATCTACCTACAAGGAGCAACCCATTTGTGTACCTAGAAATTCGGTAGAAAACTGCCACCCTTCAAGTGTATTCATCCACCAATATACTTGGAGATCTAAGAGTGTATCTCTGCCCTCTTCAAAGGACCGGTATTTATATCAAGTAAGAACAAGAGCACTTACGAATCTATTTTGGGGCAGCCAAATTTATAATATTATGTATATATTATAAGGGGAAGCAGGAGAGCAGGGTGAGTCCCTTAACTGGAATGTAGAGCACATTTCTGCACCTTTGGTTATCTGAGGAGAGTCAGCTGAAATAGTGCGTTCCTGGGATTGCTCCTGGCCCTGGATTTCATATCAGCTGTTTTCCTCCTTCTTTTGGCCCTGAGATAAGATACTTCCTTGGGATGGCCTTGAGCATTGCACATGTTCTAAGAACCATCATTCCCCAAAACAGCTGATTGACTTTGATGTATGTGACTATACCACTTTATCTGTATGAAGGGGAAGATTTCACAGAGTGGGTTACAGGCTGGTGCCTTGGGTTCTTTGAAGAATGGAAGTGAAAAGATTAGCCAAGTGACCACATCTGGGATCAAGCTGAAATTGCGTTTGTGATGCATTTTGTGTTGGTTGTAAACCCTTCTGGTCGATCAGCTCAACTCAATAGTGATGTGACAACAGGTGGAGGCTGCAATTTATCTATGGTTTGGCAAAGAAGGTCCAAGAAAAGATTAAGGGCAATGAATGTGAGATAAGGGAGAAGATGAGAGGGAATAAAAAAGTCCTATTTGATTAATACTTATTTTAAAGGGTTTATTTATGCACTAATAAACACGTAAGAACACACAGTTCCTGATGAATGAAAGCTACTCAATTCACGATCTCTGCCCTTTAATGTGATACATGAATGAAGGTTGTTAACTCATGCAAAGTCTTATTAAAGCTCTGTTAAAGAGGTGTTGGAGAGACACAGCTATTCAGATTAGTGGATTATAAATGTAGCTATACTTATACTAATCTTGAATTAGAGCAATGCATTTACTACTGCAATTTCTTATCGAAATGGCAATGGAAAAAAAGGGGTTATCTGTGAGTACGTTCATGGTTTTACAGCTACTGTTTTCTTAGAAATACTTCCTCTGTGTATGATGAGCTTACTCTGCAGGGGAAAATACTGGTAAGATTTTATGGCAGCCAAGAGACAGTACCTACTGCAAAAGTCATTAGCAAAAGGTCATAACTCTGCGTTCACTTTAAATGCCTGTTTTTGAAATATTCTGGAATACTGCTTACCTTCTTGAAGAACCTGGCACTATGTAATTTCAACAGTCAGACATTATACCTACCACTGTATTTACTTATTTACATTGCAAATTATAGCAAATTTCCATCCAAAACAGCAGAGTTTGTCTGTAACTATTTGTGTCTCCAACAACAGGAGCTACTCCAAGGGAAACATGAAAGATACCTTAAGTCCCAGGATATTTTCTCAGTCATGGCCATAATCCTAATCCTGAAGACAGAAGAGTGTAAAGCATGAACAGGAAAACAAAGAGAAATCAATACAGATCCTCTTGCATAATGGAGATACTAGGCCTACATAAATGTTGTGGTTGGGAGTGATTTTGATTTGTTTCTAAGTCAACACTACTTCTTACGTTCCTTAAGGAACAGCAAGTTCCATCTGTAGCTGAAGTAGCAAAGAACTTTCTGAAGATAGTGGTTATTTTTAACAATAGTTAATAGCTTGTGGCTTTGTTCAATTTTTCTACAAATTCTTACTGAGAGGCTTTGTTAAGCTAGAGAAAAAAAAAAAGGTTATAGCACAGTACCGGGAAATTTGTTTGAAGACTATTTTCAAATGGCTATTTGAACCTGTCACATATTTATACTTAAAGAGCACATAACCCAATTTTCTTTTCTTTTAACAGGTAACCTTTGTTTCTTTATGATAAAGACTCTGTGAAAGAGCTTTTGCTTTTCCCTTCTAAAGGCTTTCATTTTCTGCTATTGTTAAACCATAAAAATATCAGTAATGTCATGTCAGTTTTGTGGAAAGATTGATTAACAGCTTTTTTACATTCACATCTCTTTGCTGATTAAAGCTGAAAGAAAGAGAACAAGGAATGTCATTAGAGATGTTCATACATCCTTTTTCCAAGTATTTAGGTGTACATAGGTGCTAAAAGGAAATAATCAGACAAGATTGTTTTTATCAATGCAAAGAAAAATCACACATGCTCATCTTAGATAAATTGACTTTTTTTTGAAACTCTGGAAAAAGACATAAGCAGAAACAAAATCTGGATTTTTCATTATAGAAAAGCCAAACCCTTCCCATTGCCCCTCACCTTCCCTAAACCTGTTTTGTTAGTGTGTAACAAGAGAATGAACCTCTTTTTTTCCATATCATTTTCCAGACCTGCTTTATGTGTTATAAAGAAAGCAAAAAAGCTTACACCCCTTATTTTCAGTGCCTTGTAGACTGGCTTTACAAATGTATAGTAGATTAAACTTTTTATACTGTAGTTCTACAGTATTTTATCAGACTGGTCCACTTTCTTAATGATTTCAAATAAAATGGGAAATATGGATTGCCCTTTTTCACTTACCGTTTGCTGCAGACACATGGTGTGGATGATCGTTTTATGGTGTATGTGAAATAGTAACCTGATTTTAACTACCATAGGCTAGATTGCGTCTCTTGGGTATGAGAGACAGCAACAGGCAATGTGAGGTTCACTGTCCCATGTGGATTTGGAGGGGAGACAAATCTTCCCTGGGAGACAAGTACAGTCATAAAGGGAACCATCTTGAATCAGTCCACCTGGTTTACCTCATGTGCTCTGCAAGATTGGCATTGATGAAAGAATTTTGGAATCAGTTCGTAATATGTATTAAAAAACCCAGCAGGACCAGATGACAGTCACCTAATGGGTCCAAAGAAGACTAAACAGAAAATTGGTGAATTACATGTTCCACGGTTTCTTTTACCATCGTCTATGCCATCTACTGTCAGAGGGAAGGGAACAAAGATAACACAAATTAAGGAAAAAAAAAAAAAAGAAGACAGACTTCAAAGAGGAACAAAGAGGATCACAAACCAGTGAATATGGCTTTCAGACTAGGCTTATTAGTAGAAACTATATTAGTAATCAAATAAATAAACATAACATAATTGAGAAGATTTAACATCTGAAGAGCAAATTTATGCCTCCCAAATTTGAGAGGTATGAGTTCTTTCAAGGAGTCAGTAATCACGTGGAGAATCCATCTTGGATTTCCAAAAAAAATATTACAATGATTTTTAAAGAAACTAAGTTGTTGTGGAAAAGTAGGAAATTGTCTTGTGGATCAGTACTTGGTTGAAAAATGAGTAACAAATCACAGCAAAAAATGGTCACTCTCAAAAAAAGGAATACAATTGTCAGGGGAGACCCATATGAAACTACCTTAGAGACTGAGCATATTCGTAAACAGTCTGAAAAAGAGATTGAACAATTACACGAAAAAATATGCAAATTATACAAAAATAGCCTCAGTGGCCAAAATTAAATTGACCATAGTGTTCTGTGAAAACACTTTGTAATACGGAGTGGCAGAGTGATAAAATGGAAAATAAAATTCATTATCTGTAATTTGCATAATGCACATGGTAAAAACAACCCCAACTATACATACAAATGATGAACTCTGAATGAACTTCTACCACTGAAGGAAGAGATCCATAAGTCACGGGTTTTTGATATCTCCATCTCAGTGCTTAGTCAAAAGGCAAATTGAATGCTAGGAATTAGCAGGAAGAAAATAGAAGATGAATCAGGAAACTGCTATATTGCTGTACAAATTCCTGATGCAAATTGCTTTTAATTATCATGCCTTGTTCTGGTCATTCCACCTCAAAAAACATACAGTAGAATAAGAAAAAAAATGATACAAAAGGCAGCAGGAGGGATAAAAGAAAATGGAGAGGGTTCTTTCTACACAAGCAGAGCCTAAACTCACTAAAACTTATCCTAGAAAACAGAGAGTGGAAGAAACACATGACAGAAGCATGGCAAAGAAGGTAAATGTTGAATAATTTTTCATTGTTTCTCATAATACTGGAACTGGAAGGAACTAAATGAAATCATGAGGCATGAAGTTGAAAGCAAAGAGGAGAGTGGAAGTACTTTTTTTCACCTTCTGTGTTAAAGGAGCTGGGGAACTCAATGCCTCTGGATGTTTTGCCAACAGGACAAAGAGAACAAGATGAAACAACTGTGTATAAGAAAGGTCCACTGATGGCTAATAAACACGGTGCTGAACAGGCAGCCTCTGCAAGACTCATGGCACAGCTTGCACCCTGAGGAAAATGTCGTTCTCCTCTTTCCCAAACTAGCCATGATAAGGAATGTTAAAGAAAGGATGTCAGGCTGTAGAAAACCTTTCTTTGGTACCAGTTTGTTCATTTTTACAAGGAAGGAACAGTGTATTCATTTCTCTATCCTGGCTCCTCTGGAGCTGTCAGTGCCCCCAGGCCATACAATAAGAACAGAGACTCTCCCAGCTTTGTAATAAGCACGGTGAAAGCAAGCTGCTTGAATTTCTCCTTGTAACCCATGCTACATTCAGGGTCAGTCCAAACCTGTAAGTTCTCCCCAGTAGGATTTAATGGGAATAAAGTCACCATATTAGAAGTCGAGAGCATCTGGCAACACGCTCGGTGCCACAGGTCTTACCTTTATGACTACTGAACTACAGACGAGATACATAAATCTTCACAGGAGGACCTTGCAGAAAGTTCTCAGCCTTTCAGAGGGTTATGCCAATAACTAATTTAAGATCAAGTCTGGGTTTACTGGCAATTTATTTGACTTCTGAATGCCTTTAGAGACCTGTGTGGGTAACACTATATATAGTTCTTTCTAATCTTATTTTTTAAGTAACTATCTTGAATTCAAGCATTTGTTGAAAGGAAAAGCTGTTCTCTGCTATTGTAAGGAAGATGTCATTGTCAAGGGATGGGGGTCAGCTCTAGTCATTAATCCACATTTCGAAACTCTTATTATCAAGAAGTAGGAGTTCTGAAGACAGAATTATGACAGAATTGGGTCTTTAACAAAACTTTGCTAGGAATTTTGCAGATTTGTCTTAGAACACATCATAAATATAAAAAGTACGAGGCAGTATCTTTGAAGATTTGGAGAATTTTACCTGATCTGACCTGATAGGTTTTGCATCGTAGTCAAAAAATCACATCAGAACAATAGGGAGTTAAAAAAAAAAAATCACTGTACAACGAGGCCAGGATAAAAGGAAAGGGAATGCAGTGATTCAGGAATAACTATAGCTATTTAATGGTACTAGTAAAAATGCCACCTCTTCATAATGCATCTGAGTACTCACCTAAACGTTATTGGCAATGCTAGTCACTAACGCGCCTGCTAAGTTAGTATCTGCACTAATGAATGATAAGAAGTAGCTGGGAAGGCACACGGTATGTCAATAGCTGCAGCCTTTACCAGTCAGAATTGATTCCCTCAGCTCCTCTGAGCTCTGCAAACACTGCAGCACAAAATTTCACCTGTGGCTGTAAAAGCAGTACTGCATTGGAAAACCAGGCAGAAATGGTCTGCAAGTTGTTGTCTGAAAAAAGAACAATTTTTGCTTTAGTTATTGTAGACACACCCACCTTTCCAGTTGAAATTTCCAGATTTAAATGGGGTTATCACTCAGGGTTGACTTTTAGAAATATTGAATTTCCACCTCTGTCGATGGAAGATGGACACCTGTGAGAACCAGATTTACACATACCTGCCTTAGAGTAGTCATTTTTGTGCCTCTGATGAAAGCTGGTTCCAGTTAAACCAGGGATAAGCGTCACTTTTGGCTCAGTGGGACCAGCATTCTTCAGAGAGAGAAAACTCCTTCAGTCCTCAGGTAGTTTATTTTTCAACTGGCACTATTTAAACCTTTCATTCACCTGTTCATTCTCACCTGTTTAAAGAAAGAGGCACAGTTTTAAAATTGGATCATACTGAGGCAAATAAACTGAAGTTAAATAACTACAGAGTGACTTGCTGTTCATCTCCCTAGTACATTAAAGGACTAATCCACATTTAAGGAAAGTGAATGTATTTCCATGTATGACTTTTCATGTATGTGCCTGTAGAATTCTTCTAGTCTATGCCAGTACATACTCCTCTGGACATCATGGGTAGCATTTTTCATACCTAACTCTATATACTGTATACCTTCTGGAATATAACTTATAATAGTAACATTTAAGGTTTACATACCAGTCCTCTAAAAGCTGCTTTAAATGTCGGTTCATACCACTGACCACTATCTCTGAGTTGGCATTGCAGACCTTTAAAAGTGCTTAAAAATAAATTACATAGCGTAAATTTTTTATAACCAAAATTATCTGTGGCGATGATTTCAGTGACTCACAAGATAGTGGTTTTCTTCCGGAAAAACAAAAAAACTAAAGCTTTTTGAAGCTGGAAATATGTATTAGAACTTAAATGGCCAAAAATCTATTGCAAAATCTCCTTTGAAAATGTTAGGAAACCTCCTAAAAGTGTATCATAGAGGGTTTACAGTAAATCCTCTAGAAGGTGGGTGCCATTGATTATTGCTACAGTAGCAATTTTGGGTAGAGAAAGATATGAATTTTGCAATTTCATCTGTACCTTTTTAGTTGCAATGTTAAATAAAATTACCTTTTGCCATATCAATACTATGTCCATTGAAACATTGGTTTCACCTTGCTTACAAGTAGTAGAATTAAGAATACAATTGGTAGATGAGATATGATGTGAACAAATAAGAGCACACAAACATTACAATTCTGTAGTGAATCAAAATATCTTATTTACTTTTCATTCTATTAATTTGTTAATACTAATCACCTAAGTCATTCATGACTGGGACCAATAATAACTGAAATATCTAGGAATTTAAGATTTCTAGTAAAGTAGGACTAAAAGTCTCAAAGACATCAGGTACTGAAAAGTCTGTGATATAAATAGTTTGCGATGTAACACAGTGGAAAACTTCAGAAAGCTAGGGAAATGAAACAAAAAGTTTGGTTGCATTTTTATTGTACTGAAGAAGTACAAATTCTTTGTCTTGGAGATGAACAGGCTCTCAGTAGCTGTAGATGAGGTATGTTTTCATTCAAATGCAATTTTTAAGTAAAAAGAATGTTTTACTAACCTCTATGCAGAAGGACAAACCTACCTCCAGTGAGGTTCTTTCCACTGCAGGTATTATTATCTTCCATGACAAAAGTGAACAATCAGTTTGGGGGAGATAATGATTTTGTACATGAATTAACTAAATTAAAATATGGATAAACCCCAGATCCGTTAAACTCAAATACAATCAGACATCTGTCTTTAAGACATACATTTTCAACTCCCCTTCCTCTCACCCAGCCCACAGAGTGCTTTTAGGGTGTAGGCACTTCAGTTCTCAACATCGATGTCCTGCAGGTGATGAAACCCCTGATTGTGGGCATCAACAGAAACACCACAGCCATTACACAGCTGACCACCTAAGCACCTAAATGTGGACCATCCTTCTCCATCAGTCCCTTTCATCTACAGTTACATGCTCTGCATAAGGATAGGGATATTATAAGCCTTCTTTACACCATCTGCCTGAAAAGAGAAAAAAAACCCTGCTTGATAGCCTATGGGTTTAGCTGTAGTGGAAAGATTTTGGAACCAGTCCTAGACTATGGATAGAACCTGTTTCTTTCTTCCTAGTGTGGGGACTACTTAATGTAAAATGCATGTGCAACCTTGAAATCAAGAACTGCGGACTTCTGACTATGAAAGAAAGACCTTGTCACAAAACTGTAATACCACTACCTTGATGCTCTTTACATGGACAGGAATACAACAACCCAGCTTCAAGAAAGTGAGCGGAGAATGCCATCCACTATCCAGTCTTGTCAAAAAGCTGGTGTCTTGGCTACATTTCCGTGGCTTGGGGTTTGAATCCTTGTGTAGAGCAATACAGGCACTCTGAGCTGGCAGAAGATAGAGTTAAGAGCAGGGATAAGGCACATTTATCTCCGATGGCCTCCGTGCTGGAGAGAAATCCTGAACACATCTAATTCATTGGTCTAGAAGCAGTCCCCGTGCAGCACGTGTCAGTAACCCACCCGAACCTTCCCTGAAGCAGAGAGCTCAGCATGGAGAAGAAATGCAGAGCGGCTCTGACCAGACAGGTGCACGTCCAGAAATTTCAGCCGTACCCACAACAGTGACCTCTGGTCACGCAGCTGCCGGGTGAGAAGCATCAAGGCTGCCAGTACCACAAGAGATGTTGAAATTCCAGGCCTGTTCTTCAAAATCCCTGTGATCAGGGTTTGTGTTAAAAAGAGGATTCTGTTAGAAAGTTAGGTCTACAGTAGCCCCATTTTTTTAATCTGTATTAATGACTTACATATTTACA
>NW_009634122.1:23630-26149 GCF_000690535.1 Cariama cristata | reverse complement strand
GCTGAAACACTTCAGTCAGTATTTGGCTCTGGCCTCTTGCTGCTCTGTGTGGATGTGTTGGCTCAGCGATGTTAACAGGAGTAGAAAGCAATAAAAGTTTGTTTTTGTTTTAAACAGTGTAAGCCAATCTGCCCCAGAATACACAGAGAGTTGTTACACTATTTAACAAGGTGCCATTTTTACATGGTCACTTTTTTAATAATAACTACATTATGCTACTACATGTGCCAACTAACATAAGTTTTCTTTCCTCTAACTAAAGATCACACTGTGAGGACTTTCTGCCAGAAAATGGGATTATTTATATCTAGTAAGAACTTCTATGAACAAGTTAGTGTTGCCAAGCACTTACTTTTTTACTGCAGATGGTTATGTTAGGGCAGAGTTACTCCTTTTAAAGTTACTTCTATACTTGAAAATGTACATTGACAAGAGAATACAAATTAGAAACAAACCGCAAATGTAGTTCCAATGCTGTGGTCATCGAATTCGTGAGGGAAATATAAGGGCTTATTCAGACTTGCATGAATGATTCCACAACAGAGTTAGAGTACTCATTTCGTTAAAGACAAAACCAAAAACACGAAGACCACTAACTAAGGGATTAGCATTTTGAAACTGTAAGATGTAAGACTCATGCTAAATGACTGACAGCCTATTAAGTACCCCTCCGTTGCTAATACTGACTGACTCCTTGTTCAGATATGTGATTGCATTCCTGTTTGAAGCAGCAGAGAGAAACAAAACGTTATCACTGACAAATGTGCTCCTATTGCAAGTGAGAGGCAGCACCGGTATCCAATATACGTACCTATACCAAATTTGACCAAACTGGGAAATCAGTTTAATTGCAGGCGGCAAAGAAAGAATGGGCTAAAGAACAACTCGGAGTGTGACAGTAGGAGGATACACCTATTATTGGTATTACAGCACTCAAAAAGCTCTCCTCCAAGGACAGAAGAAACTTGTATGGCTAAGGAATGCCAACGTCTGTAGCCAACAGCACATAAGGCAAGCATTATATCCAGCTGCTTTCAGTTCCCCAGCTCAAATGTCCAAAACCTCATTCATAACAGGGGCAGCCTGCAGCATGAATCCAGGGTAAGGTGAAATCTCAGACCTCTACTTTTGCGTGCAGCAAGAAGTTTTTCACCACTCTGCTGTTAGGTTAAAGCTCTGTTTAGCATCATGGGGTAAAGTATGATCGCAAGAACCGTGTGTCATTTTTGTCATAACATAGGTGATGGTAAAATAGAGGCACACATTGAATATAAAATTAACAGTGTAAATAGTTAGGCATGTTTCTGTGATTCTCCCCTTTAAGTTGTGGACCAGTTTAGTGTTGTTGCTGTTTCTCTAACAGTAGAAAGAGTCTATGAGAAATGCAGCTGAATGCATGGAACTTATCTTCTGGCATTGAAACTCTCTTTAATGAAGGAACTTTTTAACTTTTGTTATAAATGATGAGAATTGATAGGCATTTCTGAAGGAGAATAACTGAAGCTCAAACTGGACGTTAGGAAAAACCTGTCCTGGGAGGAGAGTGTAACACTGGCAATGACGGAGCTTGTGGGATCTTCATCCCTGGAGGTTTCTTGAAAATCTTTGGGGATTTCCAAGATTCAGCTAGACAAATTCAAGGCTGATCTGATCTAGTTTTGACAATAGCCCTGCTGTGATTAGACTGTTGTTACTTACTTTATCTGAATACTTTAATAACTGAATAGCTAATAAATGTAATATTTGTTTTAAGCATTTTTTCAGAGACTCTGGAGCATGGAGTACATCCTTGGAATAAATCTCAACAAATAAGTGCTTGATGAGGGTTGATTTCTCTGCAAGTGAGTAGCAGCAACAGTTTCCTAATGTTCTTGGCTGCCCATGGTAAGAGTGCTCAGCACACAGAGTACAGCCTGTAGAGGCTGTCAAATTGAGTTTTGAAAAACAAAAACTATCTTGTCTCCCTATCTGTGTTGTTTTGATTCTGTTAATAATCGTATCCTCTCTTTGACTGCTTTTTTGTAGTTGCTCCATCTTAACTGATCTTTTGCATGCAGTACAGTACATTGCCTCTTTGAATCCCTTGATCAGCTCCACTTATCCTTTGACATCACATTCAAGCTGCTTATACTCACCCTTACCTACACTATACTATCCATACTAATCTCTTATTTCCTCCTTTCTCTTAAATGCTCTTTGCTATCCCAAAGGCATTTCTTTATCTCCCTCCTGCTGCCCCTATCGATTAAAAATAAACAAGAACATTTATTATTTGTCATACGCTTCTGCCTTCTTTCCCATTTCATATTTATTTCATCCATATGTTTTTTTCTCTCACTATGTCGGTAAATTCTTCAGGGAAGGAATTACTTTGAAAAAATGATGTGTTTTTTTCTGTTTGTGACTCAGGTTTAGCACAGTAGACCCTCCAAGGACAGCAACAATCATTAGATTTCTCCTTTGTCTGCTGCTCTCACTGAAGTATATTCCATTGTCCACTAGTACCTAGAACTTTTCCC
>NW_009634122.1:0-23599 GCF_000690535.1 Cariama cristata | reverse complement strand
CCCTACACCTGTGTTCCAAATATCAGCTCCTCTAAAGTATTTTTACATAAATCTGACCATGGCTTTTATGTTTCCCTTAACAATTGTTTAGTCCACTGGGTTTAGACTTGGATGTTATATTTTAAAAAAAAAAAAAATCTGTACTACTTGGGTATTTTACTTTAACATGTTGGACATAAATGTAACTTTGTTTCAGATTTTAAGAATTTTGGCAAATGCATTGTATTGCCACATCTTTCAGGCAAACATGGCTCAAGCTAGTGATACTCTATAAATTTAAAAAATTATTTCAGCTTTGTTAGCACCTGTCCTTCATTCTCGTCTATTCTTGGATTCAGAGGGAGAGAAGCACACAGTACACTTAGACGACTGCGGAACCATGCTTGAAAAATATAAGCTTTTAAGAACAAAATCCACCTCAGTTTAAGCAGCATTCCTAAACCTGCCAACTGTATACTGATTGCTTGAATCGCACCCAAGTCGTCCAACCAGTCCTCTCTTAGCGAGAAGCTATTAGTTCTCTAAAAGCCACCATCACACTGAAAATAATAAAGTCTCCGATCAGCTGTCAGCCGTCAGCTTGTTGTGTGCTAGAAGACAACTGGAGACTCTACCTCTTGTCTTAGACAGTGTCATACCTCCAGGATGCTGGGTAACTCCGGTCGGGTTTTCTTCCTGTAAACTCACCTCCTTTGTAGGAGACATTTTTCTGGGACTTCCCAGGTATACAGTCAATATGTCTTGAACCAGAAGAAAACGTTTCATTTATATGTCCTCTCACTTTCATCTGGATAGAGTTTCTTCACTGCTAGAATCAGCTATGTGTTATAGATAATTTTCTGGCTATTCATTCAGTTTTATTAATAGGAAGCTGTTTGAAGCTAGGCACATGCTTTAAATGCTTCTTTAAGCAGAAGGTTTTCTCTTGGACAAAGCAAAAGCTGACCTGAAGTCATGATGCACTGTCAGAAGAACATAACCATCTTCTCCCATTTTCCTTTCATTATGCAAATCAAGGAACCCAAATCATTGCTGCATCTTTCCTAAACACTAAGTGGAAAAACGTGTTCCAGACAGATGGACTTCTCTGTCCACATGGACTTTTTGTCTCATCTCAGCTGCAAGCTGTTCAAGCCACTTTCCAGTAAGACCATTAGACCTTTCAGCTGGCACTGCTTTCACTTATCTTCTACATCCTCTAGTCCTGTTCCAGTGTCTCTGGTCTATTATTTAATTTGGCAGACAAACACACTCAACTGGCCCAAATACATTTTCTGGCCTCCCAAGCTTTACTGGCTGCCAAAATGTGAATATATCCCTCAGCAAAGGAAATGAGAAGGACTCGCTGTATTAACGTATCTCATTCATTAATCCACTGAGGAAAGTTTTCTTGTTTCTTTCTTAAATAGTGAATTGTGACTCATTGACGTGTTCCATGTCCTAAAATAACACTCATTTCTTCTTTTAAAAAGCTGACCTAAGAGATTATGGCATACTGCTTTCTAGCACCTTTAGGAAGTGGCAACTCCCAGGAAAATGGAGGCATTTCCAGAATACAGAAGCAAGGACTCTATCAACAAATCCCAGAATGGCATATTACAGATTTTTTGTCGTCGTAGTTGTGCTAAGAGATTTGACTACATAGAGTTTTGCAGCCGTACAATGGTCAAAATGTCTCCGCCTGCATTTTCTACCAGACTTCCACGTGAAGATCATCTAATCTGACAATATCTCAGTAAAGGAAAGAATTTAGTTGAAAACATTTCACTGAAGAGCATCCTCAAACAAGTCAACCCAAACGATGAGCAATACTAAACTTTGCATCAGACCTTCTTTTTTGTTACATGAATATAAAGAAGTATACAATATAAATACTAATTTTCTTCAAAAGATTTCAAGGATTGTAAATGCTATTTTCTCACCCCCTCTAGACCTACAGAATAACTACAGGTATGCATACATTAATTTATGCATGTTATTTTGCGCTTGTGGAGATACTTCCTATGGAAACTTTTCATATACATATTATGGCTTGAATTTTTAAAATTTGGAACAATTTTTAAAAAATCATTTGGGCAGACTACTTAGTCTATAGCGTTTATTAAATTTCTTCTACTTGTGTACAGCTGACTTTTGTGTAAAACTAATGCATTAAAAACACAGCAGTTTAAAAATTTCAGACTGTTATTTAAGCAGAGCTAGAGGTCTCTATCAACTTTTACCACTATGGTACCTGAATATAGAAACATTTATGAGACAAACACCTTTTGACTCTGAACTCTGGGTTGCCACTATCCAGCATACTGCTTCATATATATTTTAATACAAGACAGGAGAAGAAAGTATTGTGACATCTGATAAAATCAAAATACTAGTGAAACTCATTTAGGGAGAGGCTCAGTTCTTCTGCCAAGACAATATCAAAATCTGTTGCCGTGTTTCCAAGGGTAATAGTGAGAGGCACTCACATTGTGACAGAAAAGAGTGTCTCACATGGCTTTATGGAACAAAGAAATTATCAACAACGTAGCAAAAATAACACTTGGATTTGCAAATAGTGGCTTACGAGGTGGTTAGCTAATTCTAACCTCTTAACTACTTACAGTCCTCGTTCCAAACCATAATTAGAGATCTCTTCAGAAGCTCTGTGAATTAGCACTGAAATTAATTTGATCACATGGCCTAATAATGCCTGGAGACTGGTTCAGACCAGTAAGGTAGCCTGGCAGCCAGCAACCTCTCCTCACTATCTGGATGCATTGCAAGCTCCATTCTTCCCGCTTTCACGTATGAAGATGAAATCAGTTTTCACCGGTTTAATTGCCATTTAATTTCCCTACAAACTCATTTGCCACTAGATGCCACTAAAGGTCAAACAGGCTGTACAGGAGGCTGAGAGCCACCCATAGACGGTATTGTAGTGACTTGCTTTCCTTGATGTCCAGAAGATGCACGTCTCTAAAGCGGAGGGGAGGTGAGCAGAAGTCACACTTCTGTTGTACTTGGCTATGAAGTGGATGAAGCTGACCACATCATCAGATGCTTAATAAGACATGTCACAATGTCTGGAGTTCATTTAATGAATTATCTAATTCCTCTAAACTATACAAAAACAAATTAAGGGAAACATATCAGGGAATTCCTGCGGGATTACAACTACTAAAGAAAATCATTGAACTGAGATGGAAGGAAGCACAAGAAAGGGGTAATTAGGACAACGGCTAACTCCACTGCAGCTTCTTTCAGGCCACAAAGGAGTAAAAATAAATGTAAAAGATGGATATGTAAAAATTCTCAGCATAATAAGGTCAAGGACAGTCATAAGGAGATGTTTTAAAGTCCTGATATGGGTCCGTAACTCTGCTGTGAAAAATTTTGTTGGCTTTGAGGGGAGGGAGAGTTGACAGGAGGGAAGAATGGAGCTACTCTGTATGCTGGGTTTTCTTTCTTCCCCAAAGTTCCTGCTTCCTCACTCTTTATTTTAATGGGAATCATTTATACTGTCTTAAAATTGGATTGTACCTAGCACTCCTAACCCTCATGCACAGGGTGGTACCAAACTGCATTGTCCAAGGAGAGCTTAGAGGGCCCTTATGTTTCGGAGGTACAATCCCATCAGTGAAAATACCTTTGATTAAGCCATGACTTTCTTCAGAAACACACGGTTTGTTGTTTCTGGTATGTTTGATGTACCTAGCACAGCTTTGGCTGGGTGGGCAACTTGCTACTCCCCAGCAATGGGTAGAGCCACCCTCTGTGGCCAGTGTTTTTTTCTGTGTGCCCAGGCCTTCATTTTTCTTTGATCCATGCATGGGGCACTCTTGGGGTAAATTGGTTTTTTTTGCTGGAATTTGAGATTTAGGACGTTACTTTCATTGTCTAATCTAACTCAAAGGCTAAGACAATTAATGTTGATGCCATCAGTGATCTTTTATATATTCAAACTTGTAAATAATTTGGGGACATTTACATGCAAAGGCAGTAGGCACACATTGGAAGTCTGACAAATGTTTATCAAATGTTTGATACCACCATTTTGAACAAACTAACTGAAGAAGCTCTGTGTCCCATGAATTCATCTCAGCTAAGCTGATTTAAATAGCGACAATCTTTTTTAGGATATATTATTTAGGAAGTATAAAGCTCTGTGTTTGCTAATGATTCTTTGTATGGGCAGTGAAGCACTGCAAAGCAGTATTCAGTATTATTAGCTACTACTTCACTGATTGGCTTACATTTCAGCGGAAAAGACTTACCATCTTAAAAAATACTGTGATTGGTGTCAGTTGTCATGCCTTGTGGGTGTTGGCTTAGCAAATAATTTAAACATGGAGTAAATGATCAAATTCATTTTAGCAATGTGTAAAAAAGGTTTCATAAGGATACACTTCATGTTATTTGTGTCAGAGGCAAATATGCAGGTTATTTCCTCAATTTCCTCAGTAAATGTGCAGTAGTTTTAGGACATGCTTGAATAACCTCTCTGTATAAGTCAAAGGAGCAACTGATCATATGTGAATGTGTCTGTAGTTTACAGTAGTGACAGTTAAGATTTTCTTTTATAGGGTACCATAATGTTCAGCGCTATGGCAATCCACTGCACCCATGTAGACTGCCTGCAACTTGATCCATGCACACCGTTCTGCCTTCCTGCACGTTAGGTGATGAAATTATGCCCTGGAATTATTGGTTAGGTAGAGCCCAGAAAAACCTTGCTTTGTGGTCTGACAAGACCAGCGATTGTGACTTAAAAGGGAGAGATGAGAATAAACGTCTCATGGAGGTACCCAAATCATCACTCACCCAACAGCACATGTAGAAAGAAGGAGGGGAAACAGGTACCAAGATATCTGAAAAATGGTACTAATCACACAGGCTGAAGAGTACGAAAGAAAGATTCAACATGTCCGGAATTGGAAAGTGAGCTGTGGCAGAGATTGTCTGCAAGGAATAAATGTTTCAATGAGAAGCTACCCTCCTTACTGTTGTTTAAAGGTAAGCAACACTATTAATCTGGAAGTGAACTGCATTTGCTGAAAAATCATTTCACCCAACAGTGTTGGCCAGTGGGGAATTGGAAGCAACACTATTAATCTGGAAGTGAACTGTATTTGCTGAAAAATCATTTCACTCAACAGTGTTGGCCAGTGGGGAATTGCGGAGGGAAATACCTTGGGAAAAGACTAAACAATAGAAAGTAATCAAGATTTAGGTCCTTTGATTAAGGCTTTGGGTTGGTTTTTTTTGTGGGTTGGTTCCTTTCTTGTTTTTAAGGTTTTGTTTTTAAAGATGGGAAAGTTTGAAAATACATCAATCTCTCAAAAAACGTTTTCATTTGTGAAAAAAAATTAGGATAGAAAAGATCTTCTCCTTCTGTCCAAGTGGGACTAAATGTACAAATTGTCTCCATGCACACATCAGTCTTTTATTACAATGCTTTGGCACAGGACATTATATGTAATAAGGATTATTTCGAGCTTTTACAACATTTGACCTTGTTGCATGTAGCAGAGCTACCAAAAACACACCTGTTGTTTATGTCTATTCAACATATTACTTGGCTTTGGCAAAGAGAAGAGTAAACGCAGCTAAACAAATTTCACATTCAGCACCTAAAAGGTGTCTTTTTCATCCTTGTGGAGGAAAAAGGATATATACTGCTGTGGCTTGTCTTAGTGCTCTCCTGTTAGGACACATCAGCATGGCAATCTACATCAGATTAAGGGCTCTTGGCATGTCTAACCAGTTCTACTAAACCTACCTGCAAAGCCTGTCACTGTGGACCCATACAGTATCTGTACCTGTGCCACTTCCAGTGTGTACCGCAGTCATGAATGGTCACTATTAGGACATCTTCAGCTGAGAGGTTTGTGGTGTTTTGTGCTTTTTCAACCCCTTCTCCAACCGCTGACACAGCACAGAGCCATATCAGGTAGACGCTCTGTTCTTGTTTGTATCTGCATTACTGTTGTAGCAGGGTGCAGGCAGGGATTTGGGGCCACGTTTCAAGCCGTGTGCTTGCTCTCTTAAGTCGAAGCTGGATACCAGGGATGAGAGTGTGTATGCCAGCACCCTGACTAGCAGAGTGGAAAAATCTCTTCCATGTTGCAGTCTCTGCAGATTCCCGCTCTTGGTGCATGACAATTATCTCGGGCTGATGGGCTGACATCACCACTCAGGCAAACTCAAAGAGTGTCGATTCAAGGAAGCGTGAGACCTGTAAGGAAGTCGCCACAGCCCTCCAACACCAGATCAGGACAATACAGGTTCCCAAACAACCTCTCAATTATACAGCTCTTTCTGACAATGATATTTTCAAACATAAATAAATACATTTCTATGTGTAAAACGGTATCAGTGAGATATCAATATCTATGATGAGATTAAGGGATCATGTGCACTCTTTTCTTCCCAGTGTAATGAGGTCATACCTTCACTGCAGAGAGTTTGCCAGATATCTGTACAATTGCATCTATGACAATTACAAACAAAATAGAGCATAACGTGGTACTGCCTTCAAAGCACCTCAATAGTTGTCTCAGGTTAGCAGAGGTAAAAGACCTCATTGAAAAAAAATGAAAGAGTAGACTATTTTACGTCTCCGGAAAGAAATAACAATTCACCCTCATACTTTCATTTTAGATTCCGTGATTATAGCAAAGTTATGAATTGATATTGTTTAATGGTTGTCCTTTACTTTAGCTCTCATAAAGAGTTCAGAGGTGTGTAATAAGAATGAACTGCAACCTAAAGAATAAAACCTACACAGAAGGACCAGAGGAATTAGGTTCATTTTGTCTATAAATGATTGAATTGTGGAAGGAAAGATGGGCTAACAGTCTTCACATATTTTAAAGGTAACTGCCAAAGAAGAAGAACATAAACTACACTCCTTATTCTCTTAGAACAGAACCAGAGGTAATAAGCATAAATTGTAGCAAGGAAGATTTATATTAGACATTATAAAAAAGCAATACCAACTATCTGATGGTTATTTACTAGAACAGTTCGCCCTGCGATTGTGGAATCGCTATCACTGCTTGATTTTAGGATACAGTAAGGTGGTTATCTTTCAGGAATGGTTCACAAGCAGCTGACCTTGTCTTTGGGTAGAGGGATAAACTACATGATTTGCAATGTCGTGTCTAGCCTTACTTTCTATAATTCCACAGTTGGCCTGGTCAGAAGCTGCAGAAGCTGGCGTAGGGTATGCTGTCAGAAGCTGGCACGGTATGCCTGCCAGCACAGTGTATCCGATGTAGGATAGCTGGCGTATAATATATCTGGTAAGTACTGCTGGCTCAGTATATCTGTCAGCTCCCATGTATACTATGGCAAGAATTTAATTTTTAATTCATTTGCAAAAACGTTGCACAAGAGGCAGAGAGAAGGAGGAGAAATAAACTCTGAGAGGACAGGCAAAGGTCTTCATGAAAACGTGGGGTCCTACTAACATTATTTTAGATTGGGAAAACTTTGACAGAGTAAATTCTCTGAAGTGCCCCGATGGGAGAAGGGATTAGGTTTTCCAACTGAGGAGTTTGTTCCTGTCCGTCTGGGTGTAGAAATGTTTCAGCTGCTCGCTGCCTTGTCAGTAAATCCAGAAGTGGAAAGGGTCAATACGGGGCAGCCACTGGTAGTTCGTCCTGTCCAGCAGCCTCCTCAGTGACCACCTTCAGTATGAGAAAGTCCCATACCTCACATGTCAGGAACGGGGAGGAACTTGACCAAACTTTAGCTAAAGGATGAATTAGGACGCAAGGACTTACTGTCAGCAGAACTGGTTCATCCCTCCACATCTTGCACAGCTTGGACAGCCTGCTGTGACTGCCGATTCCCAACAGTCACACTTCTGCCATTTCAAAGGAGCTTTTTCTTTTCGTTCTGCTACTGGGGCGTGTAACCCAGCCTCAGTGGGCAATTGTCTTGGTGACACCAGCAGTATCACTCTCGTACCTTGATACAGACAGCACTGTAAATTGAGGTATGCACTCATGCCTATTCAATTGATTAACTGTGTTTCTACTCCGTTATCCATTTATTTGTAAACAACTAACACAAACACAATTAAAATGAAACATTAATTTAATATTTAAATTCTTATTCTCACCTGATCACCACCTTGCATTTCATGCCAACGAAGTGGAAACAGAAATCTCTGTGTCAGCGAAAGCTGGAGGTGTAACAGCACCAGTGCTCCCCGGAGGGGACGAGATTCAGCTGCTGCTGTCAGAGACATTTGGGAAAGCATTTGACAGAGATCTTTCCTGGCTTCTCCCTTCTCTATTTTGTTATATAAAAGGCTCACCTGAGTCATTACCTTCAAATCAGAGTGCCCTTTAAACACCACAAAAAATCATTACAAAGGCCACTTTAATGTATGCACAATCAATCTGTGCTGATTGTATGTGCTTTCATATGGATTCAGTGTATTTGGACAAAACAGAAAAATCTAGCTTTCTTATGCTATATATATATATTTATATGCATGTGTGTGCATATTCATATATACACGTATGTATACATATAAACAGAATGAGAACATGCATGACATATGGCAAAATTTTCTAGTCATGATTAATATAAAACCGTACATATAACTATATTTACAGTTATGCATATACAAACTCTCTCTCTCTATATATATACACAAAAACTTAATAACATATAGAAGCTGACACGTATCTGAACACTATTTTTCTACCAGATAAGTATTACTTCCAAAAATTGTTCAATGCATCCAGCCTCGGAAAGAGCTCCACATAATTTCATGCGACTTTTTGGACCACTCACTGCAGTATGCTTCCTGGCTTTTCGAAACACTAAAGTCTATACAAGGGTCTGTTCTGCTTTTCTGTCCACCCTGGGGTGTTCTCCGGTGCTATAAATATCAACTCTACCTTCAATCTAAATATTGGATCATATTGCTTGTTTGACCATCGTACTAGACAGTTAGAGGGACAAGGCAGCTTGATCATATTTTTTTCAAGTACCTTTTCCATTGAGGAGTGCACTTCTGGGAAAACCAATAGTCACCCTACATTTAGGTCAGTATCTTCTTATAATTTTAGCCAAAAGCAAAACTTACAAAATCCTTTTTGAATAGAGTTCATGTTGGGTTGAAAGAAATAGTTCAGAAATATTGAAACCAACTGTTTCTGCCATTTCCAGCATATTTCAGTTCCAGCCACTTGTGACAAAATGAAAGACACAAAGCACTAACTTAATAAAGTATGGACAGAAAGGAGGACTATTGCTTTTGAGCAATAGCTCGCTGCTTAGAATAGAGGGGGTGTGAGGTAAGTACTTCACTTTTTGCTTCAGATCCCACATTTTAATGCCTGATAAGACTACATCACGGGCAGTTCCAGAGAAAAGTGTTCTCCAGCTCTTCTGTTGATGCTTTTTCAAAGCGTACAAAACACAAAAGTATTCTTGGAAAAACGTACTGGCACCTCTCAAGAGAGTCACTATATGAGCAACAGGCGTGATGTCTCTCACTAGGTGACTGCCTATTTAAGCAGAAGGACATGAATAGGGGAACAAGAAGGAGAGCAAAAGGCAACAGACAGGGCACTAGACCCTCATGAGAAGGATACCAGTACACACCTGTGGGACTGCCTCTCTCCTCCGGTGTACATGGCAATGGCTGTCCATTGATGCTACCTGCCCACCAAAAGCACCAGGCAAGAGGCAACCCTGGTGGTATGCCCAGAGCTGACCACCACCATTTTCTGGGCATCCAGCATACATGGTCTGTGAGTGGATACCACCATACTTTGTAGTCCCTAGCTGCCACATGTGCCCTTGCTACCAGTGGTTGTCTGCAAGGCTTCTGAGATCTGAGGTAGTTTCTGGCATTGTCTTCTAGAAAGGAGTATGGTATCTTCAGGCCAGCTAAGCTCAGAGCGAATGCTGACTGCTTGCAAGGACAACAAGAGCAGCCAAGGTGATTTTTGTCTGTCCAAATGTAGACATCTGTCATGTAAATGTACATACCCGAGTTGTTCATTCTCGGTTTCCATTATAACCAAAGGCGATAAACAGGCATAAATATTCACCTTATTTATCTCATGCTTGAGTACATGTCTAAAATAATCAGATTAATTCAGCCTATCTGATGTTATTTCTCCCTGTTGACCGTAAAGGGAATCTAGGTGACTAGTGCAATACACAAATCTTTTTTGTTAAAAGCTGGAGAGATGACTCATATCTCACTCCAAATACAGACTGGTCTGTGGGGTTCTAACAGCCCTGGCAATAATCTGACCAAGCACCACTTAGACAGCCACTTGTTAAAGCTCACTCTCTCCTAACAGTCAAGCTCTGAACACTGGACGTAGAAAGGTTGTGGAAAAATCTCAAATTTTCAAATTAGTGTGGTTACTTTTCGCACTGTGATTCAAATGCTAGAGGGCTTGTTTGCATCTGCTGCACATGGCCAGCCACATGGTCCCAAATAATATTGGTTTAATTGAGCTAGATCAGGGAAGGTGGTGGACGATTCTTCTAGCTTAATTCTGTCCTGACACTGGGATTAACAGAAAACCTGATATGATGTCCTCACAGAGCAGTACTTTGGGATGTAGATGTTATATTTGAGCACTCATCTTCTACTATGGGCCTAATATTGTAAAATGGACTCATAAAAGTAGTGTAGGTAAATCCTTGTAGTAGTAGTGTAGGTCAACATCCTTGACCAGCCTGAGCTCTACGACTCTGTCTGTATCTCTACATATACTGCGAAGTGGATGGGGCATACTTTGAGGTGGGAAAAACTATTTATCTGAGGAAACAAGTGAGTATGGGTTCAAAGCAGAGGCATAACAGTGTTGTGAGGGGCTAATTCAGAGGGCTTGATCCAGCAAATGAGAAAGCGCTGACAGGGAAAAGGACCACTTTGAAACTGCACTCAGAAGAGCAAGTTGGTAATGACGTGATAAGACTGGTGAAACTGTCAGCCTTAAAAGAAAAAGCCCTCAGACATGTACCAAAGGCACGTACAAGAAAATGTAGAAACTATCACAATATTTTGTATTTAAATATTCTTGTTGCAGAATCCCAGTGAATTCTATTTTAACTAGAGACAATCTGGCTTTTCTTCTTTTTTTCCCAAACTGATTCTTTATAGGATTTGTTTTTTCTTTTTGTTCTTGTTTCCATGGTATTTATTATCCTACCATTTGCTTTCTATTCTGGGTTGAGCACAGAATGAAAAGCTTGAATACTAGGGCCAGATTACTACTTGCAGTAAATCAGGACAGTAGTATCAACTTCAGTGAAGTCACTGTTTATTCATATCATCTGACCTTTGAAACTTTATGATGTAGAACATTATGAAGAAACATTGAAAGGAAGTCCATTGGTTTGTTAGGCATTTTTGTGTTTATTTGTACTGGCTTTCAAAATAAATGGATAGTATGAGGCAAAAAATGTACTACCAGAATTCAGTCACTTAATGCATTACAAAGGAGAAAGGAAAATGAGGACAGGCTGGACAGCTCCAGGCTCAGTGAACAAATGATAAATGCAAGAATACAACGATTTTTTCAATTTCACAGAATTTACAGATATTTGAAATATTTTAATTCATTTTCAATTGAAGACGTAGGTCCTACAGGTTAGGTGCTACCGCACACAGCATAGGCAGTATATGTATTACATCTGCACAGATGCCCACACCTGTGAAAACCAACATTCAGTGATTTGCACTACTGCAGACTAAATCAGTGTGTGTTTGTTTTTTTTTAACCTCCCCCCTCTCAAAAAATATCATCTGAGAGATTTCTTCTTTGAGACATGCTCAAATGGACAGCTTGCCCACCAGTGTGCTTATTTACCACCATGTGAACTGCTTCCCATTTGTGATGTTATAACATCCCTATGGCAACTGCAGCACTTGCTTACATGGGAAAGTCATTTTAGGAAAGTATTGAATTTATTTTTAGCTTCTTTTAGTGAAATCTAGCAGCTGGAAATGAAGTCAGCCAGCACCATATTACTAGCCAGGGCTTTGCAGAAGAAAGAACTACTGGTTTCAAGTATACTGTTCTCATTATTACTTAATTATTTCTTTACTGTACAGAATACTCGAGTCATCTCTCTGGCCTTCTTCAGCCATTGAAATCAATGTAGATTTTATCAAAGGGCTAATTAAAATTGAAATTGGAGTTTAAGATGTCGTGACACCACCATCATAATTATTTTTATTCTAATGTTTATTATTGACCTTAATTCCTAGAGGCTTAATCATAACAACTATTGCTAATTATAATTGAAATTGGGATAAAAATGATTAATTGTGAAAAAGATATAAGAATAAGTAAAATTGCCTGTCTTGTGAAAACAAATATAAATTTCTTCAGCTTGGGTCTGTCTCACAGATTTGTATGTTTAGGATCAGCAATAATGAAGAAACAAAATCAGTTCAGAGGTCACTTTTCCTCTCCTGCTTGCGGGCCAAAAAAATTCAAAGCTATATTTTTTTCTTCAATGTGTAATGTGATAAAGGGAGAACTAATGAAGAAAGTTAACCATAAACTTCACACCCCATCAAAAGCAGAAGGCGTCATACTCAGAAGTTCATGCTTTATTAATCGTAGAAGAGGAATTCTCATTTGGTCTTGCCATAGTCTGAGAGTCTACCATTACTAAAATGACCAGCTTGCAAATCACAATTTCAAGTTATTTCTCTCTCCTGCCACTCATATTAAGTCACATATCACACATGTTTGTGATTTACCTCTCTTTCCCCATATTTGCTGCATCCTGTTTCACAGGGAAGCTTGAGAACGCTAGGTAAACTAAACTGCTTTCCTGGAAAAGAAATTAATGTGCCTGCTTCTGTATCTTCATGGGCAAAAAGGCAGATACTGAACAAAAACTGTCAGACACTGTGGCAGGTAGTGCTGTAATATTTCAAAGTTAAGGGCACACTCCTACTCGCTGAATTCATAATGTCAAGGTAAGAGCTGACGAGGCCATGCAGCAATCAGACGGAGGAAGGTTAGACTCCTGCATCAGGTGTCACAATCGGTCTGGACACTGAGACACACAAGAAGGAGCAAGGAGGAGAACACGCCTCAAATCCTTTTTCATAAATGAACATAAAAAACCTCCGGTGGCAGCAAGTTTCAAAAGTTCGATACCTGCTGTGTAAAAAAGTACCTTCTTCTAGTTATTTTAAGCTTACCTCCTACTAGAGTCATTGAGTGTCCTCTGGTTCCAGTATTGTGGGATTTGGTAAACAACAGTTTTGCATTCACTCCACCCTCTGCCTTCATGAATTTTAAACCTCAGTCTGTCATCCCTCAGCCTTCTCCGCTCCAAAGCAGAGCCCTAGCTCTTCAGTCTCTTCTCAGAAGATGGCAGCTCCATCTCTCAATCATCACGCCTTGTCACTGGCCTTTGACTTCCAGTTCCTCTCCTGGATCCCTGACTCTTGATTTTTTTGACCCCTCAATGGACTAACTTCCAAGAGGAAAGCTAAAAATTCATGATCTAGCCCCCAGAACCTGGTGGTTAGAGTACTGTTTTGGAACTTGTGGGCTAGAAAGGTTTCCTAAGGGCTTCCAGCTTCCTCATGGAGGTTCTCATTTGAAAGTCACATGGTTCCAATGGCAACACACTTTTCATCTTTTCCAAGACAGATCCCAGGATGCCTACTCTCTGCATCTTGAATCACCTTCATCGGGAGCTGACTGAGTTGTCTTGGCAATGACATGAGTGTTATTAAACCATGTCCATCAATACGTGGAAGTTTTTGTGTTGTTTTGGATGTTTAGCTTGTCTCAAACACTCAAGTTAAATATGGCTTTTTTGAGCCTTTCTGCTGAATTTAAAGACCAACATGGTCCTTAAGCAACATGTATGCTTTGTTGAATGCTTGCCAGCATGCTCAGAGCCTTGCTTATTGTGCATAAAATAACCATAATGATTTGATATACTTGAATCCTGAGAATAAATATACTTTTTTTTTTTCTTCTCTAAGCCCCCTCTATGTATAGATTTAGTGTGTTTCATAATGCTCTCAGCTTTTTTTTTTGGCAGCTGTGCTCCAGAACATTTTTGGCATGAACACTTACTTCTTGGCTGTAATACAAACTTGTATGAGATTATATATGTTATTTCTTTTCAATTGTTCTGGTTTACTGTTTAAATGTGTGTGTCCCTTCTAGTTGTCTTTCAGTGGATTACAGTCAAAATGCTTAACTTCTTGCATTAACAGGCAAGGAATTTCCATTCACGTGCTTTTCTTGTGTTCAAAGATCTACACGTTTTTCTACTCCAAATGCTTTTGCTCATAAAGTGTAAGACAACCTCGAGAACAGTCACTTCTTTCTCAACTAAATTAGCCAATAAACTTTCTCCCTCTGCTTTTGCCAACATACTCAATGCTTTTCTGAGAGTATATATTATTGGTGAAAAAAAGAGGTCTCATTTCCTCTTGTCTATTGATGGGCAATTTATTTAGGTAATGAAAAGGATGCTCTATAGTGTCAGTTCTGCTGATAGTATTGGGAAGTAGATCAGTAAATATTAGGAAATGAACAAAACCATTAATTGGCATACGTAAATACATTGTCACTTTTAATGTGCTTCATGTAAATATGCCATATTGTCTAATGGCAGATGTAGTTGTCTTTCTGGACAAAATGTATTATATCTATGCAGTAACAGATTGCAGAAATTCAAAACTCGTTGTGCTTCTAATTAAAACAGTGAGAGTAAAATTTTTTGACAAATGCATATTGGGAGTTACTCATCTTCCTGCTAAATTTTATCTGCTTGTACATTCTATTGGTTTATATATAGCTTGCTTAATTATTCGCTGCAGTATTTTCCATGAATTAGTTTGGCCAACTGTATAATTTTCCCAGCTCTCCCTTAAAAAGGAAAAAGGTGAATCTGTTTGCCCTTTCTCCATCTTCTGGACTCTCAGTAATGCCCCACAAAATCTAAAAAATACCCACCTTCAATCCTGCAAATGCTCAGTTCAGTTCCTAAAACATAGCTGGGAATTAATATTATTTCCTTAAGAAACTGTCAGCTCTCCTTTACTTGCATTTGCCCTGAACTTTCTCTGAGGATATATGAGTTTCCAGTTCCCCAGAGTTTATTAAAATCTGTCTTCTTAAGTCTTCTGGGTTTATTACACTTTTTCCTTATTTTTCTTCCTACGTCAGTAATTCAGCATCATCATCACCCAAGTTGCATTCAGCCTTTGTCAGTTACTCTGCAGTGGGAGAACAAAACACTCTTCTGTTGCATCCTTTACTTTCTCTGTCAAATCCTCAGGACAGTCCATGAATCTACAGAATAGGTTCAAAATTCCTCTCCCAACATATGCCCATTTAACATCCCTCTAAAACCACTCAGTCCCCTGATTCAGAGAATTTTTTTCCTTCTTTATGAAGTTATATCCTCCTCAGCTCTCTTGGCTTAACACACCATAATCCTCAGTGTGTTATACTTTTTGTCTTTTGCTGTTATGCACTAGCTGTCTTTGGATCCAACAACATTCCAGACTTCAAAGCAGATACGTGCCTTTGAGCTAGATGGCAACACTTCTTCCCTTTTCAGTTTCTGACCTTTTATATTAACATAAATATTGATTGTCTTGTTTTTAAATGTTGTGTCATTTAATATTTATATTAATATTCATTAATAAATTTAGAATATAAATTCATGCATTTTATACTTATTATTGTCTTTTATTAATTTTTTAACATTAATATTATATGAATTGTGTATTATGAACTATGTATGTGTGTCATATCATGAACTGTGTATTATGCCAAATAAGTCATGCTGTTGATCAAATAGTAAGGCTTCCAGATCTAATTATTCATACCTCGTATTTCTTGTCTGTAGACAGCTAACATAATCAGCAAACTGAGTTTTCTATTATTTGGGTGGTTTTTTTTTTTTATCATGTCTAGAGCAGCTAGATTTCCTTAATTTTATTTTTTTTTCTCAAGTCTGAATCACTGTAAATTTATATGAACTACTAGTCTAATTTGTCCAGTCTCTTCTATTAATAGTGGGCATTTTTCATTCCTGGTTAGCAACTGTATAGTCAAAGCTGAATTAAAACCATTCTCATTATGGGACAGACACACTTTTCAACTATCCTGATCATCAGCCCAGTAACAACAGTGAGAAGCCAAAGGTAATACAACAAAAAGGTGTTCTCAATAATGGTAAAATAAAAAAAAAAAAGGTAATCAATTATATTATCAGAAACAGAACTTTACTTGTGAGAAATTAGTCATTAATTTTCTTAAAATTCATAGTTTAGAAATTGAAAATATTATTTTATGCAGAACTCTTTGGAATAAGTGTGGGAGATCATAAGGGGAAAAGTCAGGGGATGAAATTACAATGGAATATATATTAGGAGGATGAATTTTAACCATTTAAAAATAATTGTGTAGTCTAATCTAGCTGTGTAAACTCTTCTGATAGTTAATATAGAACAGCAATCACCTCTACAGATGATGTCCTCCCATCCTGAGGTACATAAGCATCGTGAAGCCATCTCTGAAACTGCCTATCTTTCTTTCTTAACTTCAGAATTAAAAAAGTAGGATGAACAGCTCAGGCTGCATGCTATCGTTTAGACAGCTAAAATTAGGTAGGATTAGTCTGGCCTAGTTAATAGCAGCTTGGAGTAATGGAAAATAGAAGAGAAGACTGAGGTGTTCTGCAACAGGAGAAATTATAAGTAGGGAAATAAATTGGGGGCTATGCGAAGAAAGCGTAACAAACAAAGCAGTGTGATAAAAATACTACTTTCTATGAGGGAAAACAAGTGCGGATTCAGTGCAGATGAAGAAATTCAAGTGGAAATTCAAAAGCCAGGAAGTGGAGATATCAAGACAGTTTGTACATGCTTGAAATGAAGTAAGGACATAGCAAGGAAGGTTGAGTCACCAACATGGCTTGAAGCATGACAGTGATACATTGGAGGCAATAACTGAGTTTTCTGTGCAAAAATGGGAACAGGAAGACTGTGTGGATGAGGACAGGAGTCTGTCTAAGAGGGGACGAGGACTTGGTTTGGTTTTAGAGAAGGGATGGAAATAATGGGAGAAGAACTAGGGAGGAGTGATAGGAAAACAGTAGGGAGGATCTACAGAAGGAAACCTAAAGGAGGACTGAGGGCAGAAAAGATCAAGTTGAAAGTGAGGAGGTGACATGAAGTAGTTCGAGGATTTGGACAGGTAGACAATGCCATGTGCGTATAGAAGGACTGTGAAATGCTGTGAGAACAGTCTGTGGCATAGACAGGAGCCACTTCAACCTTGGGCAACTGAAGAACATTGTCTTAGGGAAGAAAAGATGTCCAGGTTTCAGTACCAAGGGGAAATTACTAGCTGAAGTTGTCAGATAAGAACTGCTTCCTTTTTCAAAAAATGCAATTGCTTATTTTTCAGCTGAAAACCAAGATCTTTTGACAAAGATATATATATATATATACTTTCACAGTTCTAACAAAATTACTATCAATTGTATTATATTTTCATTATAAAATGCAATTCATAGTAATTTACTATTGAAAAACAATAACAAATAGATTGACTTCTAATCTACTCCCATAATTTTAATTTTTATTCTTAGAGTACAATATTAATTAATTAATACTAATTCCCTCCCCCTCCTCTCCTCTTCTAAAAAATAGTAAGAGAACCATGACGTAATAGTCATGTTTTTACCCTGATTTCTTTTGTATTAAATGTTTTAATATGTACTACTGCAATTAGGACAAACTTATGGGAAGCCAAAAGACATCAACATCAGTTGTAAAGATACTATTGTTACATGTAGAAAATAGAAAATACAGCAAATGGAATGCAATTTATTTCATTTTTCTTTTCCAATAAGGTGTAGGAGTTTTTCAGCATAAGTGCTGAAGCAGAAGCTAAACCCTTTTTCTTTCCACTAACAAGGCTGCAGGGTTATTCTGTTCAATATTAACTCTGAAGATGATCTTTATGGAGAAGATTTTTCAAAGGTACAAGCTGGATTGCAGATACCCAAGTTTTATTGATTCTTAGTAGAAAGTGAGTACAAAACCAGCCTCTTTACTTTTAAAAATTTTCCCAGTTTCTGCATCTGTGGGTGTGTATATACAAATACATATATATATATATATACACATGTGTGTATATGTGTGCATACATATACGTATATATATAAAATGTGCTACCTTCAAATAGCTATGGGAAAATCAATATCTTAATCAGGAAAATTACGGTTATAATTAAAGTGGAATAGAAGAATCACATTTTCCTTTTGACCTTGAGTTGAAGTCATACAGATCTAAAAGAAAGAACAAGGACATTTTAAGCCATAAACTCAAAAGATGTAATTAATAATAATAAAATTAATAGGTAAATGACTGCCATCTATCATGAGCAGAAGATTTAGTTTGTTCCCCATATCACGTCCATTTGGAAAGCAACTTGGGACAGAATCATTTTAGGTTATCAGAAATTTAACGAGACAACTACTTGCATAACTTATTTGGCATATGTTAGTTTTGTAATTTTGTATATATTGAGATTGGATTTTCAGTTCTTCTAGGCAATATGCCATTTAATTCTCTATGTAATAAACCTTACTACTCAGAAAAGAAATGGAGAGAGATACTAAAATATTTCTAGCTAGTACAAAGCTGCTTCTGGGTAAAGTTTTCAAAAATCTGCCAGGGCAATTTCTCCTGTTCAGAGGGATAGGACATGAGGATATTTCCTCTCATCTTTAGCATGTAAGAGTTCTTAATTAACATTTCTGTCTTGTCTAAAATAACATATTTTTCTGCCTAGCCTGTGGTTTCTATTTTAGTTATTTGGAGGTACAGTGATGTGATTTCACAATCAGTGCACTTTAAGATACAATCCATTTAAAATAACGGTATGAACCTTTTACACAAACACATGACATTCGGTCTAATTCTGAGTATTAAATAAAGAGCAAATAAAAACCGTTGGATGCTGGAATTTGGAAGCAGAGGTTCAGATTGTGTAATGTAAGTAACTTTAGGTCCCTCTTTCATTGATCTCTTCAAAAGAGAGCTCAAGAGAGCTCATTCCTGAAAAAAGAAGTGTTTCTATTGTCTGGTGTCCTACTTTTTACACAGCCTAGTTGAACAAAATAGTCTACAATGGAAATCCACTATTCCTAGAGAGCAGAGGGGAAGCATATGAGATTGCCATCAGGCGATTATTTTAATGACTTTAAAAGAACTTCTAATGTCATAGCAGTGATATGGTTGCAATTAAATGTTCCACTCCCAACCTCCCCTCCTGTGGACTGTCAGATTTACAGATGAGTGATGACTTCAAGTTCCTGAAAAACTAGCTATTTCCTAGCTTTTATTGCTACGACTTACGTAAGAAAGAACAGATTCAAACTGGGTGAGCTCAGTAAGTTATTGAGACTAAAAGAATGATATTTTTATGGCATTTGTATGTGTTTTGACTGATAGATTTTTGTGCTGCTCTCTTTGGACTCTTATACAGCATATTCCAGAGAGCCTTGAGAAATTTGTTTCCATCATAGGCCAGAGAGATCAATCTAGACTGCTTGTGTTGCATTAAATAAACCTTTGACAAAATTACTCAGATATTAATAAATTCTCCTTTACGTGATATTCTGTAGTGGTCTCAGAGCAAAAATTACTGAGGTAACAAAAATGTTCTTTTCACAAGAGTGCCAAAAGGTATTACTCAATGAATTTTTTTAGTTGTTTGGAATATTCCTGTCCAAATGACATGAACAATTTTGGATAAAGACACCCATACAGGATGCCTACGAAATACAGGCTTTCTGCTGGTGAAGACTGCCAATACTTTTGTCCAAAAAACCAGAAGCTTGGTATAATCAAGGTGGCATTGTGTAATCCCTGCTTTAAAAATAATCTCTTAGCACGGGCAGATTTGTGAACTAACAAGTAATGTCAAGGTTTTTGCTCTTAAGAGAGCAATTTGAATGTTTGAGGATCTAAAAGCCATGAATTCACTTCATCTTTATCAATCCTATTTCAACCAATTACATAAGCAAAGAACCAGCAAATGCAAAAAAGGGATTGTTAGGACTGGAAATTCCTCTGACTTTGGAGGGCTCAGATCCCGGGCACAGTCATGAGCTTTTTTTGTCTGCTCATGAAAAGCCAGGGACATATAAATGCCTGATGCTGATTCTTACAAGGTATTTTACCTCTTAAAAAAGAATATTCCAAAGCCTTTTTTTAACTCAAGAATGCCAGTATAGATGATGGAAATTCCTGAGAAATGTAGTATTGAGAAGCAAAAAAAAAAAGTCATAAGATACCTACTTTTCTTTAAGCCAAAACAGAAGTTCAGCAAGAAAAAAGTGTGGTGTGTGAGTTATACAGAAGAGAAAGAAAACACTGCATTGTGAAAATTAGAAGGGAGAGAAGTAATGAAGGACAGGAGAAAGAGATTCCATGTGTCAGGACTCCGAGCATCCAAGCAGGTTCTACAGTCTCCTCCTGCTCCATGTCTGCCCATGCCCTGAGATGGTGCCTCCGAGCAGCCCTGCACCATCTCCTGGGAAAGGGTGGCATGAGGATGACAGCAGGGCTGTGGATGTCCCCAACCGCTGCCACCACCCCTACCCCGATCACCTTACATGGGTGCTGCACCCTTGTTGGTGGCAGCGCGGTGCTGATGCCCTGCCAACCCCCCAGCCCCAGGGCAGCCGCCTTCTGCCTGACTGTGCCCTGACAGCTTAGAGATATGTTAAGAGAAAGAAAACAATATCCCTTTTAATAGTTTCCAGTCTTTAAGAATAGCTTAAAATACAGATATATTAGTCTGTCTATCTATCTATCTATGAATAAACCCAGATATCTGCCATATCACTCAGAATTGCCTGCAGAGCAGGCGCTGTATGCCATAAGTCAACAGTTTTTCAGTTCTTCTGGCAGCAGTTTTTCTTTGAAATCTCAGTATTTATTACGATGCATTTCCATGTACACTAACACATCAACATAATTCTATTTTTTTTTCACAAAATTATTATTTCTTTCTCTTCAGTCTTAGTTTTTGCAGATTCACATTCAGGTCTGCTGCTAACATTCTGATTTGCTGCATTATTACATGCTTAATGTACTGTAATGGCAGATATATAAAAATGTATCAGCCAGGGAGCATGCAGTTCATAATACATTTAAATTCCCTTTAAAAATAAGTTCTGTTTGCTAACAGAAAAACGTAAAGTACTTTCTACCAATTCATAGACTAAATTGTTAAAATGAGTTATAACAACCGCATTTGTTATAATAAGGATCTCTGTGGGAAGCTAATTCAGAGATAGAATTATGAATTATAATTTAATTTGTGGAGAAACAAAAAGATATATTATGGGATGAACGAAGCAGGATGAACAAGGTTGCTGGCAATTGTTGTTTTAAACCAAACCATAAACTGCAGAGCTGTGGAATTTGTGAGAGCATCCTTCTACTTTAAAAAAAATTTAACTCAAGGGTTACCTTGCAACCTCATGCTCCAAAAGTAAGAATGTTAAGTAACTTTCTCAGCTGATGTTGAAACAGAAAGCTAGTTGAACTCTTAAAATGTGTATCTATGTGTGCATGGTATATACAAAATAATACGCTTAGATAGAAGTTCCAAGATAGGAAGGTGTTTTCATCCCTCTTGCTGATTTCCCTCCACTACTATTCAGTTGAACTTTCAATTCTGCTATGTAGTAAGCGGTGTTCCTCTATATCTAGAGAAACAAAATTAAATTCTTTCAGTCATTAAACTATCACTTTTGTTGTTGGGGTCTTGTAAAAGAAAAATGCCAGTATCATTGCAGACGAAAATACTTTTAGAATCTACCATATTACTATTGTTGCAAACTGTTTATTAAACACCAAAGACCATGCTTCACGCCGTACAGAATAAGGAGACATAAGCACTACTGCTAATGAATTTGTAGACTAATCATAATTTCTGTGAAATAGAATAGAATCATAGAATCATAGAATCTCATACATGGGAACTTAACCTAATTTTTGTCCCCCTTACAATTCCACTTGTACTGACTCAAATTTTATCATGCCTGGAACAGTTAGCTTGGGTTATTTTCAGGTCAGTAGCTCCTGAACTTATCTTCTAAATCTTCAGATATATCTGTGCTTATTGGTATTTTTTCATGCATGCTACAGCATGACTTGTTCTCTCAAAACCCGTTTCTTCAAAACTGCTTTTTCGCCTTTTTTCCCTTGTTCTTTCATTGCATTCATCAGAAAAAAGATGTATTTAAAACTTCTTTGCTCTTTTCATCTTTTTACTCAATGGGAAAATAAAAAATTAACTTAAAGTCATTGTCAGGCAACGCTTAAGACAGGTCTTCTTCCTTTTGCACCACAGCGAGCCCAGCAGCTGTCTGGCAGGGGGTGTGCAAATTGCATCACAAGGGGCCTTCTCTCCAGGGGCAGGTCTGACCTCCTCAGTTACTTTCTTCCTCCTGAAGAATCTAGGCAATTAATTGGGTAGAAAAAGGGTAGGGTTTTTCAGTCTCTTGTATTTTTGCCCAGAAGCTGATTTTTCTTCCTTCAGACTTCCATATTACTTTCTGCAGAATATATGTTGCTCTGTAGTGCCTGCTTTCCTCAGCTTTCAGCCTCTGTCCTGCCCTGTGAATTCCTTCCTTTTGAGCATCCACATTTATTCTGCCCCTTTGTCTGAATGTTTCACTTACATTAGTTATTTGAAGATTATTCTTGAGCTTTAAATTTGTTTCTCTGACCAATCTCCCCCAGAGCCTGGAGGCACAAGTTCCACCATGTAGCCCTGCCAAAAATTAGGACATTTTTTATGCTTTGCAAAATTATATATAATAACAAATTTCTCAGCACTATCGCTTGTGTTGCTCTTTCTTTGCTTTCTGATAAACAAACTATCATCACAGACAGTCTTTCAGTTTGAGGTGATAGAATTCAAACAATTTTTCCACTGCTCTCAGTTTGGGGCTCTATTTCTCTTAATTATCTCATTTCCCATCATATGAGTCACCTACTTAGACTCTAAGTGCTAGTTTGTTTTGCTGCTAACCACACTCTCTTGTTTTGTTGTTGTTCTCACTAGTTTTCCTCCTCGCCACCATGTTTCATATATGCTGAGTAGTGACATGAAAGGGTTATGTGCTTCTAAAAAAACTAGTCTCTTTGTTACTTATTTACAAGGATGTTCTAACCACTGCTGGGGGAGCTCAGAGCAAAAAGACTGAGGCTTCCTCTAGGTATTTCATCCAAGCTTTTTTCTACAAGTTCCTTACAAACTCCTACAAGCTGTCTCCTCTAACTCAAAGTGGTCCTTTGGAGTTTGCTGTACATGCTTGGCTCCAGCAAACGTTATTATGAGATAAGGAATATTGTTTCCTCTGCAGAAGTGGTGTAGTCTGAGTAGCAAACAAACACCTACTAACTGTATCATAAAATCGAAGAATATGTGGTAAGGTACTTCACCATCTGTGCCTCAGTTAAAGACTGCCAAAAGTGCTTGAGGTATGTATGTATTTCAGTTATAAATTATAAATTATTATTATTATATTAAATAATATT
>NW_009634121.1:0-583 GCF_000690535.1 Cariama cristata | reverse complement strand
GCATTCGGACTTGTTAAATTTCATCCCATAAACCATAGCCTAATACTCCAATCTATCTAGATCCCTCTGCAAGGCCTCCTGTGCCTCAACAGTCAATAGCACCTCCCAGTTTGGTATCATGAGCAAACTGCTAATGGTGCATTCAACTGCTGCATCTCATCCCAGTCCTTCTGTGATTTTGTTTTGGCACTGTCTGGTCAAGTGGTTCAGATGACATTGACGGGTCACCAAGCAGATGTATCTCCCTTCACTACAACTCTTTGAGCTCTGCCCTTCAGCCAGTTCTTCACCCAGCGCACCACAAACCCCTCATCCCACAGTTGGACGACTCGTCCAAAAGGATGCTGTGAGGGACAGTATCAAAAATCTTACTAAAATCCAGAAAAACTACATCCACCACCTTCCCTTCATCCTCTAGGCAGGTCACCTTATCACAGAAGGAAATTATCCTGATTTCAGCTGGAATAGAGTTAGTTTTCTGCTTAGTAGCTGGGACAATGTGTTTTGGATTTAGTGTGAGAATAACGTTGGTAACACACTGATGTTTTAGTTGTTGCTAAGTAGAACATATCCCAAGTTAAGG
>NW_009634120.1:3567-12341 GCF_000690535.1 Cariama cristata | reverse complement strand
ATTTTTAGGCTCAATTCCTCATTTTTGGGGTTAAAATACCTCATTTTTAGGCCCTAAATTCTTCGTTTTTAGGCCCTAAATTTCTCTTTTTTTAAGGCCTAAATTCTGCATTTTTAGGCTCTCTATGCCTCATTTTTGAGGTCTAAATTCCTCATTTTTGGGGTTAAAATTTTTACCTCATTTTTAGGCCCTAAATTCTTCATTTTTAGGCCCTATATTTCTCTATTTTTAAGGCCTAAATTCTTCATTTTTAGGCTCTCTATGCCTCATTTTTGAGGTCTAAATTCCTCATTTTTGGGGTTAAAATTTTTACCTCATTTTTAGGCCCTAAATTCTTCATTTTTAGGCCCTATATTTCTCTATTTTTAAGGCCTAAATTCTTCATTTTTAGGCTCTCTATGCCTCATTTTTGAGGTCTAAATTCCTCATTTTTGGGGTTAAAATTTTTACCTCATTTTTAGGCCCTAAATTCTTCATTTTTATTCCCTAAATTCTTCTTTTTCAAGGTCTAAATTCTTCATTTTTAGGCCCTAAATTTCTCTTTTTTTAAGGCCTAAATTCTTCATTTTTAGGCTCTCTGTGCCTTGATTTTGGGGTCTAAATTCCTCATTTTTGGGGTCTAAATTCCTCATACTTAAGGCTCTAAATTGATCATTTTTAGAATCTAAATCCCTCATATTTAGTGTCTAAATGCCTCATTTTTAGGGTCGGAATTCCTCATTTTATGCTGTAAATTCCTCATTTTTGGGGTCTAAATTCCTCATTTTTAGTGTTTAAATTTCTCATTTTTAGGGTCTAAATTGATCTTTTTTAGAGTCTAAATGCCTCATTTTTAGGCTCTAAATTCCTGATTTTTGAGGTCTGAATTTCTCATTTTTAGGTGCTAAATTCCTCATTTTTCGCATCTAAATTCCTCATTTTCTAGGCTCTCTATTCCTCTTTTTTGGGGTCTAAATGCCTTATTTTTGGGGTCTTAAGACGTCATTTTTTAGGCTCTAATTTCCTCATTTTTAGGCTCAGAATTCCTCAATTTTATGATCTAAATTCCTTGTTTTTAAGTATCTAAATTCCTCATTTTTAGACCTCATTTTTGCAGTCTGCATTTCTTGGTTTTGGGGCCTAAATTCCTCATTTTTAGGCTCTAAATTCCTCATTTTTAAGGTCTAAATACCTCATTTTTAGCATCTGATTGCCTCATTCTTATGGTCTGAATTCCTCATTTTTAGTCTCAAAATTTCTCGTTTTGAGGCTCTAAATTTCTCATTTTAGGATCGAAACCCTCCTTTATAAATGTTGAACTCCGCTTTTCAAGTCAAAAGAGTCATCCAAAGGGCCCAGAGCGTCTCATTTTCAAGGCCCAAAGTCTGATTTTGGGGGTCCAAAACCTGAGAGTTCAGATTTTTAGGGTCTAAAGCCTCATTTTTAGGGCAGAAACCCTTATTTCAGGCTCCAAAGCTACATTTTAGTGCTCAAAGCCCAGTTTTTAGGGCCCCAAATCCTCATTTTTAGGCTCCAAACCTGTCATTTAGTACTCCTAGCCCCTTTCTACGGCCCACAGTTAAGATTTTTAGGGTCTAAACCTTCATTTTTAGGGCAGAAAGCCGCCTTTCAGGCTCCAAAGCTACATTTATAGGATCCAAAGCCTCATTTTTCCTTTCCAAAATCTTCATTTTGCCTTCCAAAGCCTCATTTTAGTCTCCAAAGCCTCAGCTTTAGTTGGGAAATTCTCCTTTTTGGACTCCAAAGCCACAATTTTAGTTTCCGAAGCCTCATTTTCAGGTTGCGAAGCGGGGTTTTTAGGGTCCCTCCAGTTGTTTTTAGGGTCCGATCCCCATCGTGAGAGGCCAAACCTTCGTTTTGATGGGCCAACCCCCTGTTTTTAGGGCCCAAACCCTTGTTTTAGGGCCTAAAGCCTCATTTTATAGGCCCAAAGCTTCATTTTTAGATGCCAAAACTTCGATTCTAGGGTTGAAAGCCTCCATTTTAGGGCCCAAATCCTCATTTCTAGGCTCCAAACTTATCTTTTCTTACACGTAGCCTTTGTTTAGACCCGTGGTTTCATTTTTAGGCTCTAACCCCCCATTTTTAGGGCAGAAAGCCGCCTTTTAGGCTCCAAAGCTACAAAACTTGTCTTCCGCGGGCTGAACGTCCCCAACCCTGACCGAGAGGTTCTCCAGCCCTCCCGTCATCTTCGTGTCGTGTCTGTACAGGAACATTTTCCCTTTCTTTGCTCCTTGGCGCTAATCTGGGATCTTTCTTTGGCGAGAAATGAAACAACTGCCCGAGTCCTCCTCTTCCTCCTGGTGACAACGGGGAGAAAAGACCCGGAGCAGGCCCCACGTAGCGGGAAATCTTTAACTGATAACAAAAGAGAGGAAAAAACCCTGTTCTAGGTACGTCGCGCCAGAGGCTGCTGAGGATGGGAGATGTTGTGTCAACGGAGAGTAACTGTTGGGAAGGAAATGGAAGAGTTGTAGTTCATCATCGTCATCATCAAGAAGAAGAAGAAGGAGGCCCCGTAGAAGCGCTGTCATGTTACTGCTACCTTTTTAGGGTCCCAATTCCTCATTTTTAGGGTCTTAAGTTTCTCATTTTTGGGGTCTACGTGCCTTTTTAATGTCTAAATTGCTCACTTTCATGGTCTAAATGCCGCGTATTTAGGCTCTCTCTGGCTCATTTTTGGTGTCTAAATTCCTCATTTTTGGGGTCTTAAGACGTCATTGTTTAGGCTCTAATTTCCTCATTTTTAGGCTCAGAATTCCTCAAATTTATGGTCTAAATTCCTCGTTTTTAAGAGTCTAAATTCCTCATTTTTAGACCTCATTTTTGCGGTCTACATTCCTCATTTTTAGTGTCCTAATGCCTCATTTTTAGGTTCTAAATTCCTCTTTTTTAGAGTCTGAATGCCTCATTTTTAATCTCTAAATTCCTCATTTTTAGTCTCAAAATTTCTCATTTCTGGGTTTTGAATTTCTCATTTTTAGGCTTTATATTTCTCTTTTTTGAGGTCTAAATTATTCATTTTTGGAGTCTAAATTCCTCATTTTTAGGGTTTAAATTTCTCATTTCTAGGCTGAAAATTCCTCATTTCTAGGGTCTAAGTTCCTCATTTTTAGTCTTAATTTTCTAATTTTTAGGCTCTAAATTCCTCATTTTTAGGGTCAAAATTCCTCATCTTGTGCTGTAAATTCCTCATTTTTAGGTTCTAAGTTTCTTATTTTTAGGATCTGATTTCCTCATTTTTAGACTCCAAAGTTCTCATTTTTAGACCCTAAATTCTTCATTTTTAGGCTTAAATTCCTCATTTCTGGGGTCTAAATTCTCATTTTTAGGGTCTCAATTCCTCAGTTTTAGGGTCTAAATTTCTCATTTTTGGGGTCTCACGCCCTCAATTTTAGCTTCTCGTTTCCTCATTTTTGGGGTCAAATAGCTCATGTTTAGGCTCTAAAAATTGTCATTTTTAGGCTCTCTATTCCTCATTTTTGGGGTCTAAATGCCTCATTTTTGGGTCCTAAATTCTTCAGCTTTGGCGTCTAAATTCCTCATTTTTAGGGTCTAAATTCCTTATTTTTGGGGTCTAAATTCCACATTTTTAAGGTCTAAATTGCTCACTTTCATGGTCTAAATGCCGCGTATTTAGGCTCTCTGTTCCTCATTTTGGGGTCTAAATTTCTCATTTTTGGGGTCTCAGGTCCTCATTTTTGGGCTCTCAATTCCTCATTTTTGGGATCTAAATTTCTCATTTTTAGGTTCTAAATATCACATTTTTAGGGTCTATTTCATTTAAAGGCTTTAAATTCCTCATTTTCAGCTCTGCCTCATTTTTAGGGTCTACCTTTCTTAGTTTTCGGCTCTAAATTCCTTGGGCTTTGGCTTAAATTCCTCATTTTTAGGTTCTAAATGTCTCTTTTTTTAGGGTCTGAATTCCTCATTTTTTGGGTCGAATTCCTCATTTTTAGGGCCTGCATTCCTCATTTTTATGTTCTAAATTCCTCTTTTTTGAGGTCTGAATTTCTCATTTTTGGAGTCTAAATTCCTGATTTTTAGGGTTTAGATTTCTCATTTCTAGGCTGAAAAGTCGTCATTTCTAGGCTCTAAATTCCTCATTTTTAGTCTTAAGTTTCTCATTTTTAGGCTCTAAATTCCTCATTTTTAGGTTCTACATATCTCATTTTTAGGGTCTGAATTCCTTATTTTTAGGG
The DNA here is from genome assembly GCF_000690535.1 of Cariama cristata. Lineage (NCBI taxonomy): Eukaryota > Metazoa > Chordata > Aves > Cariamiformes > Cariamidae > Cariama > Cariama cristata. The sequence goes on along the minus strand of NW_009634120.1, from coordinate 8,139 downwards.
TCTAAATTTTTAATTTTTAGGCTCTGAATTCCTAATTTTTAGCATCTACATGCCTCATTTTTAGACTTAACATTTCTCATTTACATCTGTAAATTTTTCATTTCTAGGATCGAAACTCTCATTTATAAGTTTTGAGCTCCTCTTTTCAGATCAAAAGAGTCATCCAAAGAGTTATCCGCCATCGTGTTACTGCTACTAGTGATAGTACCGCTAATTCCAAAAGGTGGAAAGTGGTTTCTTGGGGTTCTTGCCTCAAACCTGCTGTATTCACGTTTCCACCGAGGGGAAAAGTTCCCGTTCGGTAATTAACGTCTCTTGTCGATCGTGCCCGGAGATCCGGGCCAGTCGTGTCACACAAAAGCCAATATCAAAGGGAAGATGGAGGCCGTGTGAATTTAAGTCATTTGACCTCCAATGGAAGCTCAAATCTTGAGCGGATGGGACGACGTTGGCCACAGCGAGACATCGCTTTCTTGACACGACTGTGAGTTCAAGACCTGGTTGATGGAGTTTCTCACACATCTCAAGGAGGAGGGAAGGTGTCGGGAGACAAGGAGAAAAGAGCACGCTTCCGTATCCCAAATCATCCTTCCCTTCACCTCTGCATCCCAATTCTTGAGGTGCAAACCTGGTGGCTCTTCTGTCCGTAACGCATCAATAATCCTTCAGGTGTTTCGGTGAGTTCTCCAAGAGCAGCCAAAAAAACCCATCGTAGTTTGCTTCTGTAGTAGCAACTCTGAGTAACGTCGATTCAATCCCTATTTGCCGTGATATCCCGTCTTCAAGGACACATCCAAAGCGTGGTCTTGCCAAAGCCACCCTTTGTGTCGCCGGGTGACGCGCACGCTGTTTGTGTCCTTCTCCAGAGAGTGGCAGAAGCTGGATCCCCGTCTCAGGACGGGCTCCTGGTCAGAATGACGCAACCGTGGCGGTAACTCGTCGGATTCTTCCAACATTTCACCCGGCATCCATGTTGATATATTGCGTGCTCTTCCATGACTGCTCCTTCTGTCCCGGACGATCGTAAAAAGACCATCATTTCCTAAGAGAAGATCCAAAAGGCCCTGTTACGGATGAGCAAGCTCACCACGAGCTCTGGAGGGAACCGGGAAATTCATACTAAGACCCGTGAAAGCTCAAGGCATCTTCTGTAGAGCGAGTGACCCCTGAGTAGCGGTGACCAGTGTGTGTAGGGGCGGGAGAGAAGAAATTCTTCACGGTGAGGGTGGAAGAGGTTGCCCAGAAAATTTGTGGATGCCTCATCCCTGGAAATCTTCAACCGAGGCCAAGTTCTTCAGTCATCTGCTTACATCTCAAGTGATGTCCGCAAACTCCGAATGATATCGAAGCCGAACATCTCCAAATGGAGACCGACTACGTAGGGAACTCAAGACCTTGTATGTCAGACACTCTATGGGCAGTCTTCATCTCTACCTCCACCCCCAACATTTTTCTCATCGGCCACCCGGGATTTACACCACTTTTACTCAAAGCGAAGCTTTCTCTACTACAGGTTGTAGCTTTGTGTTTCAACCCGTTGGCAACCCGTCCACTTGACCTCCTCTGAAGTCCACTTTCCGCAGTGGGTGACCTTAGACCAAAGGAAAACACGTTTTATGTCAAGCAAAGACCCCAAGAACCTCCAAAGCAATCCCTGCCCCAGACTGTCCGTAGTCGTGAGCTCCCTCGATTCACGGAGGGAAGCAAAGAGACAAAAGGAATGAAAAAGCTCTCTTTGGAGTAGCCCGCGCTAATCCCAACGTTGCTGGGTTCCAGGAGTGTCTTCAAGTAGACTCTACAACATCTAGACCCGCTCGTTTCTCATTCTCCTCCACCGCTGGACAGCTTGGGTGCCGTTGTCCAGGCTTTCCTTTCTCCTCCAGAGTGAAAAATGAGTTGTCTCGACTGAGATGCTTTGGTCTACCCTACCTGTCCACCAAATCCTGCTCCAGAAATGCTTCCGTCAACCCTGGGTCATATTTCCTCATCCCACGTTGAAGCTTCAGATACCCCCAGGTATCTTGGAGGCGGTGGAGACGAGCGAGACCGTGAAAACTTAAAGGCGGTCGGGAGTGGGAGGACGCTGAGAGTTTACCGGGGGGAGAAATCTTTACACGAGGTGGGTCTGTGGGTGCAGGACAATAAAGCTTCAGTTCCTGGAGGGATCTCCTAAAACTGATGCATCTGAGAGTTTGTGAGATCTTTCAGGAGGACTCTCTCAGCGTCTCTAACGTAGAGGAGGACATGCTCCAGAGCAGGATAGTGAGATGAGAGATTTCTTTGAGCAAAATCAAAGCCATTTCCCATAAACCCTCCCCTTGCTCCACCCACCCGCCTGCGGGGAGAAGAACCGTTGAGTCCTACGAGGCGAGAGAATTGCCGACGGTTTAGTGAAGAGCGAGCGGTGGTGGTTTGTCCCTCCGTGGTGTTCTCAGCTACCCGGGCGCTTGCATCTTTCGGCGACGGAGGGTGATTAAACTGAAAAAATCACCAGAAATTCCCGAGAGCAGAGGGATCCTCTGCAGACCGCTACGCGGCTTCCATTTTCTCAACGTCTTAGCATCCCGTTTCTAGCCAAAGACGCGCGCGCGTACGGCTCGTTGTGCATCCTGGAAGGCATCTGACGCTTTGGAAGGACACCCCGAGGAGATAACCAAGTGTGTTAACGATGGCATTTGATTAAAGGAAAAAAAAAAAATCTCATTTTCCCCAGGCTTTGCGTGCTCGGTTCCGGCCTACGGTCTCCGTGTCCGTGCGTGCAGGGGACGGACGAGGAGGTCGCCCAAACCCTGATGATTCTGGCAAGGTGATGCTGTTGTTAGCTGTAGGCTCGTGGGAGGATGAAGGCACTTGCAGAGGTTCCCAGTAAAGCCCAGGGTGATGGTTTAGGAGTCTCAGCCCCTTCGCTACCCCGCGCAGCTGAATTTCCGTTCCCACCAAGCCAAGGCAAAGAAAAGTGGAAACATAGATTTGGAAAAACACGGACTTAAGCAGAAAACCTGACCGTCCTCATGAAAAGTCCCCTCGGAAACGACCTGGATCTGAAAGCATCGCTGACCCACCCAGCACCCACTCCACAGGATCATTTTCTCCAATCAGAAAAAAAAGTTAGGCACGAGTCTCGCCTTTTTTTTTTTTGTTCCAACGTTAGACGCGACACCTGGCAGGCCGGGATCTAATTTCTGCAAGTTGAGTGAATTCAGACATTTCTTTCTGGATTTGTTGTCCAAGATACTCACCCCTATTTATTTTTTTTTTTTTTGGTCCAAGCCACGTCTCTTGTCCGAAGCAAAACTTTAGGACCTTGGTGATTTGGTATCAGGGTTTCTTATCACAAATATGAGCTTGCCCGGTGCAACAACCGAGGTGTTTGAGCCCCAAAGTGTGGCAAATGCCCTCAGCAGAAATTTTGAAGACGTAGAAAAAGACAACTTTTTTTTCCAGGAGGCCTCCTGGAGCGTTAGATGATCACTCCAAACATTACCTCTGGCCATAGCAGTTGAGATAACTTCTTTCTCTCCGTCGACTACAGGGGGAAGTCTAGACAACGCCATTCGTCGTAGACATCGACACGGATTTGTTTCATATCGAGCGAGACCGTTCTCATCTATTTCTTCACCTGAACAGCGTCACACATCCTGTACCCTGGAGAGGACGAAAAGAGAAACGTGGTTTGATATCCTCAGGACTCCTTTAGGAAGACATTGTAACAGATTTGTAAAAAATAAGCAACTTTCGATCAGCTGAAATGGTTCAATACTTCCAATAAAATGTCAGTGTAATTTCTGCCGCGCCAAAAGACGAAGTTTCAGGATGCGTATTAATCGTGTGAGAAGATACCGGATTTCCCCCGGTACTTGCCTTGCCGGTACTGTCTATATTACGCTAACCTGGGTCAAGATCAACTGGAGAATGCTACTCTCGTGTCTTCAAAGTCATTGAAACCTTTCTCTTTAACGCCATTCCTGAAATCTCTTTAATTAGCCGTACAAGTCTTGAGGAGTTGATGAAGATGATGGAAGAGCCATGACTCGTTAGGGCTTTTTTTCGTTGTAAGGAGCCCCGTGGTGTATTGGGTGCTCCGAGTCCACGAACCTCAGATGCTGAGAGGAGATAGAAGTAATCTCTCCAGAAGCAAACTCCAAAGATCCTTGAACGACAGCAGGACAGCGTGCAGCCTTCCTGGGGTTGTGCAAGGAGGCAACGAAGTCCCAGTGCCGTGACGACAACCTGTCTCCTCATAGACCTTGGTGGCAGAGACATCTACCGTGGCCAAGAGGACGAAGGCCTCAAGCCCACGCGAGGAGGATCAAAACTCTTTGGGAAGGATGAATTGGGAAGGCAAGGACCACCTGGAATTGCATCTGTTGAGGGATTTGAAGAATGACAATGACTCCTGGGAAGAGTTTAGAGAGTATATAGACCCCGTGATGGGAATTGGGGGAGCAAAATCCCTCCCACTGTTGGGAGAAGATCAGGTTCGTGACCACCTGAGGAACCTGAACGGACACAAGTCTATGGGACCCGATGAGATGCATCCCAGAGTCCTGAGAGAATTGGCTGATGTGGTTG
>NW_009634120.1:0-2812 GCF_000690535.1 Cariama cristata | reverse complement strand
TGATGTGATTGAGAGCCCACCTGGAGTATTGCATCCAGCTCTGGAGCCCTCGGCACAGGAGAGACACGGACCTGTTGGAGAAGGTCCAGAGGAGGGCAACGCAAATGATCCGAAGGGTGGAGCACCTCTCCTATGAGAGAGTCGGGGTTGTTCAGCCTGGAGAAGAGGAGGCTTCGAGGTGACCTCATTGCGACCTTCCAATACCTGAAGGGGGCCTATATGAGAGATGGGGACGGACTTTTCAGCAGGGTCTGCTGTGACAGAACAAGGGGTAATGGTTTTAAACTAAAAGAGGGTAGATTTAGACTAGACATAAGGAAAAAAATGTTTACAAGGAGGGTGAAGCACTGGAACAGGTTGCCCCATCCCTGGTGGAAGCCCCATCCCTGGAGGCATTCAAGGTCAGGCTGGATGGGGCTCTTCATCATGTTAGTCTTCATCTTTCTTATAAGCCCCACTTAGGCTTTTCCTTCCCTTCGTCATTTCCGTTCAGATCATCGTACCTCTTCAGACCAAGGACAGCCACAACAGCCTCACCGGGATCCTCTGGAACCGTGCGGGCAGGCTGTGGTGGCTTCCTGGACCATCCTGGTGCCTTTTCACATCCCTGTCCCTGCACCAGCCAAGCCCCACAACCCAACTGTGCAGGCATCACATGGAGCAGGGTGCATTGGAGGGGGAGGAAATATCTCGCTGGTATGATCTGCCAAACAGACCTGGGTTCCCTGCCGAGTCTGGCCATGTGTGAGCTGGGGAAGGTCTGGACATTCCTCCAGTGCAGACAAAGCTTCTGCAGAAAAGTTTTCACTTGTCCAAGATCAGCCTTTACCTGGATCCTAGTGAATGGCCAGGGTTGGAAAGAAGAGGTAGAAAGCACTGGGACTGAGGGTGACTTTTGGGGTACAGGCCAGCCCATGGGGTAGGTGAGACCATCTCAAGGACACGTGCTTCACGCAGGGACTGAGGGACAACAGCAAACTTACCTGGCTGCCAGGTATTGCTTCCTTCAGTGCAAGGCATGACACGGGCTCTCCTCCTCCCTCGTGACGACACCCTTCAGGAGGGAGGATGGCGCTAAGACATGGGGATTTGGGGACACCAGTCTTTTTTCATCCAATTCCCAGGCCTTGGTGGAGCATCAGGACAACAAGGACTTCCGGCTCGGCATCGTGAGCATGCTTTAGGTACCCGTGGTCTGGACATGGTCTTTGATTAGCTGAAAGCCACCATTTTCTCTACGATGCGATTTCCAGCCCAAACCACCTCCCTTCTGATCTCCCCGCTGATCTGGACAACCTTTCATGGCCCTCTCCTTGTGCTCCCTGAAGGGACAATGACGCCTTGCCAAGGACACCAGATGTGGTCAGTTCTGCCTGAAGGTGACACGAATCCTTCTCCAGCCTCCCTTCCCTGTGTTTGCTGTGCGCCTACTGCCTCCCCTGGGATTGCAGCGTCCCCTTTTCTCTGTGGATACCTGGGTTTAACGCTTTCCCTTTGGGGGATTCCACCTTGGGCATTCTCTCACTTGGTGGGACTCCAATCAACGCCCACCCAAGTACACATGGTCCCTGGAGATCTCCTGGGCTCTCCAGGCACCTCCAGACTCCTCTCCTTAAGGACATCACCAACATGTCACCTGTGGGACCACTCTGGATAGTTATCACCTGAGGTATCTTCACCTCATGGTGAACGGTCATTTCATAATCTTCACTCTCATTAGAAACCAAGTTAGTCTTCAGTCCGACCCTTGGTCCCAAATAACCTGTGATGTGACATCGACTTCTTTTCTCCCGGACCCGTGGAGAAAGAGACCCTTTTGGGGAGCGGTTGCTCCTGCTGGTTCTTTGGGAAAGGAGCCCAGCTTTCAGGAACTGCGTTGGGGAGATCCCATTTTATTCCGGAGATTTTACAAGAGAGTCGGTTTGGACCCGGGGTTAGATGAACGCGTACACAGGCACCAGGTGAGACAGAGGAGGGTCGTACCTCGCTAGGAGTGACCTGAATCCAAACATTTGTGTTGAAAGATAATAACCACAGATTGCCGCAAAATTATAATGACAGCGGGGATAATGTTAATGAGAATGATACCAAAAACGCTAATGAAGATAGAATAATAATAATAACAACAACTAGAGGCTTGAAATGGCATGCCCTGACAGTCATTTGCAGAGAGTGATGGGAAGGTTCTCATTCTTGAGGAACAGCCGTGAAATCAGTTTCCTTAGGGCATCCGTGAGCTCCCGGCTCCTGACGCTGTAGGTGAGGGGATTCGCAGCTGGAGGCACCAACAAAACCCTGAAGATCTCCGCGCAGGAAAAAAAGAATGACTAGAAAACACCCGAATGCAAACCCGATACTAACGACAAGAAGTCCGACTGCCCTGAGGTAGGTGTCTGAGCAGGAGAGCTTGAGGATCTGGGGGATTTCACAGAAGAAGCGTTACCCTTGCAGATTGGTAGTGAAAATGTCTTGGGCGTGGGCAGCACAGAAGTGAGAAACCCACTGCCCCAGGCAGCTGCTGCCATGCGGACACAAGCTCTGCTGCCCAGGAGGGCGTGGGGTTCTCCTTTCACGCGAGGCACGGACGACTCAGCACACCAATATGATGATCAGAGAAGTCGTTTATTAATCGGAAGGCTACACCTTATATTATGTTTTCTACTTCTGTACACTCTTGCTCAAGCTCGGATTGGTTACAAGTACTGTTCACGCGACTATCACGCTTTTTAGAAAAGATTCAGATAGGTGCTTATGCTATGAGTAACTTCTACGTAAAGTAGACGCAAGTTCTTTGTCTAGCACACAAGCTCTT
>NW_009634119.1:59729-110922 GCF_000690535.1 Cariama cristata | reverse complement strand
GGAAATCAGCTCCATACATACAGCTTGCTTTAAAGACATTTCTGCTGTGTCTCTGACATCACCTATATTAAGTGCTCCATATAAAACCAGGGAGCACATTTTAGTAACATTATGCTGACTCCTTTTCCTTGGAATCATTTATAATGTTTTAACTTTTTTTTTTTTTTTTTACTGTAAAATTTACTGGTATTGCACAGGGTGTACTTTAATATCGTCAAAACATTATATATCTCTTAACATCTACCCATGTAAGAAACAGTAAGTATGTTATGCACATGAGCAGAGAACAGCATCAAGGCACTATATATAATAAAATCATGTTATCCACCTAGAAACATGGGGAATCAGTATTATTTCAAAGGCATCAGCACTAATGATCAGCTCTAGCAGTTCTAGACACTATGCAAAAAATATTAATAGCTTGTGACCCCCAAAACTCACCACAGGTGCTAGTGTATAGATAAAATGCATGAATGTGGAAAGCAAGTTTTTTCAGAGCCAGGAAAATATTTGTAATGCAGCCTGGCAAAAGAATCCTCTGGAATATAGTCTAGGGCTGCAACCTTGGTTTATCATCAGTGATCTGTAACAATTGCTAACATGCCTCAAAAGCAAGCAAGATCTAAAATAATGCTATTTCTCTGAGCAAAGTCTTGTCTATTGACATGCATACATCCAGATGTATAAATATACATTGCATAGTAACAGTTTTCCTTCTTGTTTTAAGAAAAAAAAAGCTGAGATTACTTTAATGGTAGCTGAAGATTGAAGTGTTTATGGATTATTCCATTTACCTTGCTTCTCAGTTTAAACAACATATCAGAAAATAATTCAGAAGTTCACATGGAACATCTTGCTGGGATGTCAGATGTTACAACGTGAGGGAAGTTTAATTGCTCTGCTTTTAAACCTAGCTCTGATAAAGGCCTAGCCAGCCTGTAAGTGTCCCATTCAGAAATGCTTTTGGATTGTTTATGTCTTCTTTCACCAAATTTGTATGAAGGACAATCTTGAGCCATCTGGTGCCTATTTAATTTTTAACCATCTCTCACTTGGAATATTTCTTCCTTTATACTTATTTTGTCTTAACAAATTGGCCATAAGCTAAACTGCACCATCTGTGACTTCCAGTAAATACAACTGTTGCTAATGAAATTACCCGGCTTCATCATTTTGATTTAAATGCATTGCCTGCTTTTTCTATGACCTTTCATTGCTTGCCATCAAATCACAGCTTTCACACATTTAGATACACACTCATGTAGGTCAGGCTTCAGGAATAAATCTTATCTGTGAATCTCAAGAAGCCTGGCCAAGCTTGCTCAGCAGGCTGGCATGAGCTACCACAGCCAGGGCCATGCTAAGAAATCATTATGGCATTTGTGACCATCCAGCTTAGGGGCTGAACTCAGTGTGTTTCATGCTCCAGGGCAGATCCCCCGCCATGTGACCAATTGGTCGCTGTTTCTTGTTCTCTTACCTCCCATTTGTTTGACTGACTGAATTAATGATTCTGGATGCACTAGCCCAGTCTTTTGGCTATCCTGTCTCTTATTCAATCGCAGGACAAATCTGACCAGATTGAACTGGAGGAAGGGACTGGAACCCTTACCTTAAAGAAAAATAGCAGAAAACTAAGGGAATCAATGGAAGATTAGTGGTGGAGGTGGGGTATATCATCATACCAATTATTTATATAGTATTTTATGTATAAGAGTAACCTGGTATGATTAATTTCAACCTAGAGGAATCCGTTCCCTTGCCCTCATGTTAAACTGGTAGGTGCCAGGCATTTAAGAACTGGACCTCAATTTATATCAGAAGGAAAATATGCAGGTGAAATTTCTTTAGTCAGAAAGTGATTTACTCAAGTAGGTATTCATCCAGTAGACATAGGCAATTTCAGTGGCGAATTACATGGCCCCTGTGATATTTTTATTAGGAGCACAGTATATCTGATACCAACAAAGCCTCAATCCTTCAGACAGATGTAGCCCTAGTGAGCTGGAAAAATGAGAAGCATCTATTCCACAGGTACAAGCATCTATTTTGGAGGTCCCTTAGGTGCTCTGCTAAGGCCTTGGTTCAATATGGATTCCAAAGTACCATCCTGAAATTGCTCTCCTGGTGAGACATGGCTAAAGACAGACTTTCTAGCCTCACATCCAGAGACGCCAACAGTGTTATGGTATTAGTCACTGAAAACACCAGTGGGTCAAGTGTAAGAACAGATCTGAGTATAGCACACACCTACTGTACCCTTCCCCAACCTTCTCCTTGTAAAAACAGTAACATCTATCATACAAATAATGTTCCATTATTTTACAGTGTGGCAAGACCACAAAGAGGTAAAACATGAATGCTGGAAGGAGTAAGGAATGAGCAGCCGGGTTCCTAGGTCACATAAATTGGCTTGCTGTCAAGCCACATATTTGCACCAGTTTGTGATCCCTCCACCACAGATGAGGAACTTGTAACCCAGGTGTGTTCTGCATTCTAAAATTAACCCTTATTTCTAGTTACCTGGAACTGTGGTGAAGAACAAAGCAAATTAATTTAACATTTAAAATCAAATTATGAAACTGAATAGCAATACTAACTTCCTTTAAATAAGAAAGAGGAAAAGCCAACAGAAACTTGCAAAGCTCAAAACAGAGTTCATATTTAATAATTTCTCAGAAATCTAACAACTAGTCAGCATTAGAAACACAATGTGATAAAGACACCAATCTCCTCTGTATATTTATGCTCCCCATAGCAGACGCTAGTCAGGATTATCACAATGAGCCAACACAGGCATGGAGACAGCTTTGCATATGCAAACGCCTTTCCCCAAACCATCCATTGCATCCTTTCTAAATAGACATATTTCTGTTTGACTCCAACTCAATGCCAACTCAGCATGTCCTTCTAGCTGGAGTCATTAATTTAGCGAGGTCACAGTCCACTCGATCAAGCTAATGACAGGTTACATCATCATGTAAGTGCTACAATTTATGAGGCAGGCTAGAGGACTGATGAGTTAGTAGGTAGGTTATGTTTATATACAGATACATTGGTATCCAGATGGAAAAGGCAAACAGAGCAAGAGCAGATGGCAATTACACTGGCATTTATGATAAAATTTCAAAAGTTGGTACATTTTGTCAGAAAAAGACAGTTTTTGTAAATATGTTTGATACTTTCTTCCTGTCAAGGAAGGGGAATCACCTTTGCAAATAAGCTTACTAAATTTATTTAAACTTCCAAGAAGCCTGGCAGTGTCAGCCAGCCTTTGCTGCTCCTTTTTTCTATTTTCAGCACAAAATACATTGTTCTATCGCTCCCAGAACTGCTGTCAGTGCAAACTACAGGTGAACACACTGTTTATTTGCTTACTCCACTAGCACAATCCCAAGAGATGCTCATAAAAAGTCAGAAAGCTTAATAATTCATTAGCCAAAAAGCACTTTTTGGTGTAGATTTGATACAGTACGTTAAGGAGACCAACGAAGGAAAGACATCCATACTTTTGGAACTTGTGCCTTGGGTGACTATCAGAAGCACCAGAAAGAAAGGGGAAATTTTAAGTATGCTGTGAAGAAAATGTTTGTCTGAAATTAGGTATTTTGGCAGTATAATAATATTCATGATGTCTGGCAACATGAAATTTTCTGTAGTATCAAGCTGACACACAGAAACAAGACTGTAAAAGGAAGCAGTATGAACAGCATTGTTCATTGAGGAAGACTTTGAGAAGCTGGCAGAAACTTTAGCGTATAGCCCACAGAATCTGTTAAAATCTCCAACATACAAGATGCTATAGGGCTACCGGTAGGTAAGCTGACTTCCTATGTATTTAAAGCCAGTAAGAACTGAGCTAAAAAAAGTATGTGTAAACTCCAGCCAAAACCCTATACAAATCAAATATACTCAGCTTTAATGAGACATTTAAAAAAACAAACAAACAAACAAAAAAAACCCAAAAAACAACACACACCCCCCAAAAAAAACAGAGCCCAATGTTTAGTGCAAACACTAAAAAATAGTTCCTCAGGCTTCCTTGTGCAACTCCCTTCTGCATGTGGGTGCAGTATCCAAGAGATAATCTCAAGAAGTCAAGTCAGGATTATAAACCAAGACTTCATAAAGGTAAATGGTACATTTTAGATGGGAAGAAATACAGCAAAAGGAATGTACCGCCTCAATTGACTTGCTATGAATAGACACAAAGACAACTCAAGCAGTTTGGGTTACACACATTCTAGTCTATATCAGCACGTCAACTACTGATAACAGAAGACCGCAATGCAATTTGGTATTTTTTGTTTGATGGAACTGGGCTTAATGTAAGGGATAAGGTTCTGCAAACTCCTTCCCAGAGTCAAAGCATACATGCAGTTAAACCTGCCTGATACCAATTAGCCTGCAGTCAGGTATGTTTCACAACACACTCATATTATATGGCTAGAACAGGATGACATTTAAACTCACACAGCTCATGGGTATTACAGCTACATGGATTTCTTCAGAACTATAATTTTTCATATTAGAAAAAATACTAATCTTGTTCAGTAACTCCCTAAGAGATTCAAAGCTGTCTTGTCCTGCAGCCACAAGAGTGATACACATCCAGCTGAACAACAAAATACTGTGTAATCAATTGTATTTTATCTGCACATTTGAGTATCAAACTGTTTATCATCATGCCTAAAGGGAAAAAAACTCTCCAAAAAGTACCTCAAGTAATTAGAATGATCCGAGAAGAATCAGAAACTCAAATATCCCAGAAGCAATAATGAACAGCTATTTTTATGGCAAAAGTTATTTGATGAAAATCATTATGCAACTGTTATCACAGTTTATCAACCTCTGATGTTCTGTGTGCCTTTGTATGTTTCAGACAAGGAAAGAAGATAGCCAGGCTAATTGGAGAGAACTGAGTCTAGAAGAATAATCTATGATAGGAAATGTTTTGTGTGTCTTGTAACACACACTTCTCCGTTGTCAACAGTATCATTTCACATGCATCAGGATAACAGGGTGACTGGGCTATCTATCCAGCCAGCACAGCTTCTCAGAGAAATATTAACTCATTCTACAGATGCAGTCAAGATAGAGCTATGGACACATTTTATTGCAAGTAGGAGAAGGCAATGTTGAATCTTGCTTGAATTCAGATCCAGGAAAACTCTGTGTAATATTTTTAAGTGAAAAACAAGGTTAAGAAGAAAGTTTAGGGGAGGATTAAACTTCTGTTTTGTTATCTGAGGAATTATTTGGAAAACAAAAACCTAAAGGCAGTTGATATATGGTCTGTCACACAGAGGTTTCTATGGAAGACAAGTTTATCTCTGGTTTTAATAGCACACCCAAGAGCAAACGTTGGTTTGGCATTACTAAGATGACAGTTTTTAAACTGTTGTTATATTTCATCCCCTGTCCTTTACTATAATCTCTACCCTATGATTATAACATGTATAGATAGGATAATTAATTAACCCTAGAAACATACTTTTTCAAGGCAGCAGAGAAACTCCAGGATTAAGTTTAAGAAGTAGCTTTGTTAGTACCTTTCTCCTTTAAATTTTGCTCCTATTAAAAGTACTAAATTAGGGAAACAGAAGCCTTCCTAACATACATTTTTCACTACTTAATGAAAACTTGACATGGTAAAACAGTGCCAGAGCTGGCATTTAAAAGGGCAACCACTCTGACCTTCAAATTCAGAGGGAAAATCTTTCCCTCAAACTCAGAACACACATTGTTCCATTAATATCAATTATTTTTAATAATTCACAACCCTAATTTCAGAAGTTTGGTCCTGGTTTTATTAGCCTTCTTTTAATTTGCATTTACATTCATTAGCATTTTACATCTTACATTACTTCCAATGTTGAAGTTTTTCTTCTTAATTCTTGCCGCACAACTTTATGCCAGTGTATTCATACAGAATAGATGCAATACAAAAGAGGTTTAAATTCACACTGCAAAGTTAAACCACTAAAACAAATCCATTTTGATTCAAATGTCAACTTGGCATTTTGCTATTAACTCAGTCCTCTATTTTCTGGTTTTTAGCTAAACCTTCAAAAGACAAAGTTGGCTCAGTGTTTGTCACTGCAGATCTCTAAAATATATTGGTATGACTATGTGTTAACTCTAGATAGTTCATGATACTTTTAACATAAATTAGCAAAATCCTAGGAGAACAGACAATTTCACAAAAGCGAAGATGTGAGGCATCAGATTAGCTTAGTTTCAATAGACCTAGGTGCAATTCAACAGCATCTCAAGAGAGAATTCCACATGTAAGTCTTAATGATGAGTTTCTCTTTATCCTAATTGCTGTCCAACAACAATGAGGTTTATGAAATAAAGCTGTATTAAATGATTATGTCAACAAAAAGGGTAGGCTTTCTTCCTCTGGGAAGCACAAATATCTGATTGGCAGTTTAGCTCAGCAGATGAGCAGAAAAACTCCACATTTTGTCAGTTCTGCCCATGACCCTGACCATATGATTTTATTTAGGATAATCACTTTTTCACACTGTGAAATCATTCCAGTTCTTTTACTGCATGAAGAATGCATGACAAACTCATCATGTGCTCTTCACAAGGTATATGGATCCATCTGCCCTCTTTGTAAAGGGTTACAAGTGAGATTTCCCAATGTACTTTCTCATGGAACAGGTGATCTCAAAAAGGAAAGGTTGCTCCACAGCACATAGCATTCTGAAGAGGAACTCTGCCTCTGACAACATACAGACAGGATCTAACATGCCTAAACTTTCAGTTATTATCTCTACTCTAGGAATTTCTTGCTAGAAATCCTCTCTACATTCATAACTTCTTTTACAAATAAGATTGCAACTTAACTGCACACCCTTAAACTCCCACCTTAAAAGAATGAATTGAAAAGAGGGAGTACATACCTGCTAAAAAAGGCAACAGAAACAAAAGATGTAACAACTTTCACCATATACACAAGGTTCTGCCAAACTACAAATGAGTAATATAGAGCAACGTGGAGAGCGAAATAGAAGAGGAGCACTTCTCCTGGTTTGATTTCCATCAGTATATCTACTCTCCACAGTGAAATGCCTATATTTCACTGTGAAATAGAGAGAAGCATCAAAAGCAAATACCCTCCAACCCTTCCCAGCAAATAGCCTTTCCAAACCTTGCCTGCATGTTTTTGTTACAACTTCCACCACTTCTAGCAGCTTAGGAAGTGACCATGAGTGTCACATAGACTTTAATCAACCCTCAGTTTTCATAAGTAGATCCAAAAAATCATGTTTTGTTTAGTTATGAGACATCCTTTCAAGCCAGGTGACACAGCTCCACTGAAGAATTGTTGAGTGTCTCAATACATTCTGTTTGTAGAAGTGATTTAGTAAATAAATTTAACAATTTAACTGCTTTCTGAGTCACCAGTTCTGTACTTCGTTATCTGGGCTCTCAGAGTTATATCAAAAAACTTATATTATCTGCTTTGTTCCCTGAGACTGGACATTTCTTTCAGCTCTGAAAAGTCCCAACAAATGCAAGACCAGTAGCTTTTAAGATGCTTAACAAATCCACTGTCCTGGATTAACAAACACTCTGTATTTCTGTCAACTAAAATGCAGAATGAGCATTATCATTCCGCCTTTGTTTCAAACGTTACTAAAAAAGTCACAGCTGTTCACCAAAAAAAAAAAATATCTAAGAGAGACTTATGAAGACTATTTTCTCCTTTTATCAGTATTTACAGACAAGACTGGAAGAAACAAGACTCAGTATCTGAAATATATCATAAAACAAAATACACATACATACATACACTTTGTCACCAGCTTTCAGATGAAACACACTGTTGATATACATTTGAGTCTTAGAAATACCTCAGATGTGATACCACATTTTATTAAATAAACAGCCCTATTATCTGCTGAAATGTTTAACTTCAGAAATATTAACAATTAGTATTAAGAAATATCCTTAATGCTAAGGAATTCTCAAGTTCTCTGTCTGTAGTGGCCTAAGGACATTTACCTCAAAATCTAAGATATCCATACTGAATTAATATGTTAGGAAGGATATCAGGCCCTCAGAATTTGATGTCCTGGTATTTTAAGTTCCTGCAAAAAGCAAAAGCATTTTTTGATCTGTGGTCCTAAAAAGAAAATGAATTATGGGCTAGATAAAATTTAATGTGGAAATTAATTGATATTGCTTGCTGAGTAAGAGAAGTGTTTTACATGTTCTTCTTATTCTCACTTTCAGTGGTTTCTGTAAAATTTCTGTAGTTAATTCTACAAGTAAAAACCATATTATCTGTCACCACCTCATGGCATGAAGTTCAGGCAGGGTGCTATATCATATGATGGCTTTTTCAGCCTTCTTTGTCCTTCCTGTGAAAAATTTCTGTGTTTATGTTTTTTTTAAAAAAACATTTCTAATTGTAAATTACTTCAAATGAGCATATTAAAAATCTCTGCTGAATTAATGACAGGCACTTGCATTTCAACAGTTGAGCCTGAAAAAACAACTTTGTACATACAGTGGAAACATTTAAAATTTACTTCAGTTTTCCTTACTCTTTTTTAGTATTATTTTAATACCTAGCTGTCATTTATGACTCTTCCATTTATGATTCTGCAGCATAGTAGTACAGAGAAAATAAACATTGTATTCCTAGAAAAAGTAGCAGATCTCAAATAATATGCAAGATGCTCTCATGTCCATAGGTCTAAACCAGATGGCTTTCACATTTAAGCAATCTGTAAGAGTTTACAGGTGCTTGCATATGTAAGACAAGCATATTACTATACAGGAAATTAAATCCAAGTCACTAAAGGAAACATAATAAACTTCTATTTCTCTCAATATAGCTGCAGAAAGAGGGAAGGAATACACCGTCACCTAACAGTATTACTAAAATGTGTCTACCACCCTTGTGCAACATCTTTGACTCTGCAATTTAACATGGTTATCAAAAATAAGCAAATTTGTTCCTACTAACTTTCATGTATATGTGTAATTAATCTTCTTCTTTACTATATGTATTCCAGAGATTCACAGATACTGAATGATTTCCAGATCTTTTGCTTAGAACCTAAAGGCAAATTAATCTTCTCTTCCTTACTTTCCTCTGCAAAAGGTGTCTTTTTTTCCCCTTCAGAGAAATTAACAAACTGCAGTGATACCACAAATAAATTTGAATAAACCCCCTCAGTTTTACCACTGTTTCACATTTCTGGTAAATATTTCTGCCTTCAAAGAGAAGCAGATCTGCAGGTAGAATATACCTATAGCTATCTGTCTATTAGCTTAAGGTGGCTGATCTACTGAGACTTCTTCAGGAACAACTTTTCCTTTTTTGAAGCTACTATCTTTTAGATCTTCAAATTGCCATACAATATTCCTATTTGGGGAATACATATTTTTACTTACGATAAAGAATTAGATCTAGTAAAACACTATTTCTACTTTAAAAAAAAATAAATCACAGAACTTAATCAGAAATGTGTCTGGTGATGCTTTTTTAGAGCATCATTTACTCATTATTTTGTGTAGAACATGTGCTGGAAGACAGTTTGATGTTTAAGTGGGACTTGACTCAGCTTTCAGAAAAATAAGCTTACAGCACTTCATCAAGTCCTTTTAGGGATTAGTTTGTAACAAATATACCCTTATTTGCATTTCAAGTTACCTAAAAGGAACTGCTACCAACTTTTCAAAGCGTATGAAGCCAGACACTTGGTTCTGAATCAAGGCATTTTATTGGGCGGGGTGGGGGGGTGGTGGGGGAATCCATATCATAAAAGACAGACACAGAGTCACAACAACGACAGAAATTTGCTGTGCTACAAGTTGTTCTGTTATACCATGGCATGATTCTTCTTACCTCCTGAAGGAGGTGACAAGAAGGAGGTCTCCATGGGAGGGAAACCTAAAAAGTGAGATTGAAAGAGCATCAGATCCAGAAAATTAAGTGCTCAAAGTCAAGGAATGCTAAAAATTAGAATGCCTGTGCAACTTCAGCAAGTTTGCTTTGCGAGTATGCATCATCTGGCAGTCTCTAAATTTTATCACAGGAGATCTGTCTCACTTAAGGGAGTGAAAGGACAGTGCCCAGGAAATATACTAAATAGCAGGAGGAAGAAAGCTGGTGCCTGTAGTATCCCCTTGCCCTGTCTTTCTTCCTGAGACAATCTGGAAAGATTGAGGAGAAAGATATCATAAGCAAAAGAACAGACTTCATGTCATGCTTTCGTCTCTGGATTCTGCTGCTGGCTCTGTCCCCAGGAATACGTGATGCTGTGCAAATTACGTAAGGCAGAAGCTGTGTGGTTTCTGTTTATTCTTCATTTTATGGGGGTCTAGCTTGATTAATTTGACTTGTAGAATCTCAGCACTGTTAATCACTACAAGAGTTCTCCCTATGGTTAAAAAAGTACAACATTGGTAAAAGGTTCTAGAAATGTTATCATTCAGCAGAGTATCAGACTTTCATCTGCCCCAGCTGTCCATTCGTAAACTGGAAGGAATGCTTCTACCTTGTCTACAAGTGGCATTCCAAAAATAAATTCTTAAATGTGAATGATGAGTGTCCTTATGGAAATCAGTATTTCCATATTCAGCACAGCGTGAGTACTGTACAGTAAATAGGACATGAGCCATAGCCTGTGCAATAAGGATAAAATGAAACACTGAAAAACTGCTCATTTGTTGAGTACTGCATATCCTGCATAGTGAATGAAATAAGGTCCTGCAGAAAAGGTGTGTGATTACAGAATTAAAAAACACCTCATAAGTGCATCTGCCCATAAGGAGGCCAAACTGAGGCTGCACGGGAACATCTTAATTTTGACATTTTCTGATTTGAACATTTGCCTTTTAAATATTAGAGATGAAATTAACTCTATTGGTTTATATGAAGTGCTTTGCATGGCTGAAAACCTGCAAGTTGCAAAACGTGGGCCCACTCACCGGTTAACACCAATAGCCTGATACCACTCAATCAATGGGCGGAGTCTACAAAACAGAGCAAGCTGACTAAATTCACACCCACCAAGCACTCAAAAAGTGAGTGTCTAAGAAGTGAATGGACTGTTTCCACCTATTCAGCACTGCTGCAAAAAAAGTTTAGTTTCAAAAGAATTTATCTAGAATAAGGGAAGTGGATCTGGCAAGAGTTTGACATTGCTTAAGGCATGCACAGGTGGATGGAACTGCAGGCCAGGTCAAAGGAAAGAAGAGATTTATGTTATGTGCAAAGAAAAGGGCAGAAGAAAAATAGCCGATCGGGCTGGGCTGCACTGAAGTGAATGAAACAGCTGTTCATACAGGGAACGAATGGTCAGGTAAGACAGGTTGGAAATAATAATCATAGGGCCATCTGCTGCCCTGGGACTTTGCACCCTCAAGGTATGAAACAAATTTTGTCTTCTAGGAGTTCAAGCACTGTAGCTGTTACAAGCCTGTCAAGTAAACAATGCCTGAACAGTGCATTAAAGTTATATGAGTTTCATGAAAAGTTGTTCAACTAGTTTAACTCGCAATAGCAAGTCAAGAGAAAAGAGTGACTTTTTAACTAGCTTTTCTATTTTAACCAAATGCTCTGTGAACACAGAAGAAATACACTATATGAAGTGCCACTACCATTTCCAGCTTACATGGAAGAACTAACAGCCATTTATTTTGTCATTTCCTGAGAAAGATCAGTTCTCATACTGATGCTAACTTTCCATTTTTACTAGGACTTTTTTTTTTATGATTTCGACAAAAAGTTTGAAATAGCTGGAATCCATGGTGCAGATATTTCCTTGACCTCCATCAGTTTGTTTCAGGCTTCAGAATGCAGTACAGAAGCTATGCTATGAGATAAAAATGTTTTCTGGATGAATTATTGCTTCCATCCAAATCATACAATGTTTGTGAACGAGAATGCATCCTTCCATCTCCGGAAACCTGTGTAGCTCCATAAGCTGTTTTTGACACCACTGTTCAAGCCCACTTCACTGGTTAGCCTATAGT
Source organism: Cariama cristata (assembly GCF_000690535.1). Taxonomy (NCBI): domain Eukaryota; kingdom Metazoa; phylum Chordata; class Aves; order Cariamiformes; family Cariamidae; genus Cariama; species Cariama cristata. The sequence goes on along the minus strand of NW_009634119.1, from coordinate 98,916 downwards.
CCACTGCAGGAAAAACACAAGAGAGACTCCAGACCTGTCTTGGTATCTTGGATAGGTCATGACCTGGCCAACTGGTCTTCTGCAATAAAGCCCCTCCCAGGTTGGATGCCACAGAATCCTGTTTTAGTCCCCTCTCTTGCTTAAGTGGTATACCAAAGCATCAGGAGGCTGAATGCCATCTGACAGCCAAGTGTCTACAGTTCCTAGTTTTACCTCTTCCTCATACTCTAGTCAACTGGAGAGGTGAAGAGCATATCCTGCATCAGACTGAAATGGCAAATAGAAGAGAAAGGCTGAGAGGTAACTTAGTATTAACTTGAAGAGAGACAACAACAGAATGTAGTGGCAGGGAATACCACTAATTTAAAATCTGGATATGATGCTATTTTTTGGGTGCTCCTGGAGAGCAGCTGTTGAAGCCAAACCTACTTTTTTGCCTATTCTCCCTGGGAAAGGAGCAGGCTTTTGGATGCTATAACTATGATTATTAAAGTGAGGCTGCTCCCATATGTTAATCCTCAAAACAAGCTGGAAGAGTATTTTAACATGGTACACAGCTGATCATAGTAGCTCAGGCACCTTGCAGGTTAATGTCTGTGACCAATATGCCATGCTTCGCAACTGTTAACTACAATGCAAAGATGTATTTTAAGTTATTGTTGAACTTTCAAAGCAGAAATTCTGTGTGTCACTACTACCCTGCTGACTGCCCACTTGCTTGGATGGCACTGATCCAGATAGTGACCCAGTATTTTCTACCAAGAAGATATCTAACTTGTAACTCAGAAACGTATTTAAGGAGTCAGGTACTTAACTTCAGCCAAGGATGGCTAATCTACCTAAACCCACTTTCATATTCAGTGCAGTTCCCTTCTGAGACCAGTGGGTTACAATAGATACAGTTGGTCCAATTCAGTAGGACTGAGTAGCTGAAATCAAATACAGTTCTTCACTACATGTCAAAATCTATCCGCAGAGAGCCTGCTCCTTTTCATAGCTGCCCCAAGCCCACCACTAGGCTTTGGGTCACCAGGCAGTCCTACCTCCCCAGGCTCAGAGCCTGTAGAACACAGCATACTCTGGCTCCAAAACCTTCCTGCAAGGATGCCACAGGTCCTGCCCAAGTTGGTGGTACTGAAGGACAATACATCCTTGAGGAATAGCTGCTTTCCTTCTTTGCATTGCTATCAGCTGGATCGCCTCATCAGTTATAAAAGAAACCTAAGACGACAATTTCTTGAGCCTAAACAGCATTTGTGAATACCTCTGTAAATATCTTTGCATTGTCTCAAGGGAAACCATATTTGTTAGCCTGCAGAACACACTACAACATGCACATCCTTCCTCCAGCTTCACTGGAAAGAAGCCTTTGGCTGGTGCGCTTTAAGAGAATAGGCTCCACGATAGGAGCTTTTAAAAGAAACGTAGGCAGAGATTACCTTGCATTCGGATTCCCTGCTGTTTGCAACCATCACTTAGAAATGGCACTTTTAAAATTATGTACCATCATGGTACATTAAGTGCGGCTGAAAAGGAAAGATCATTTATTTAATTTAGTTTATTTATTTAAGTTGACCTGCTGAGGGATGCAGTGGGATAGGGAGAAATGAAAGAAGGAAATGGCAGTGACCTTGCATTAATGAAGATCACACTCTACTGGAAAAACAGCCAGCACTAGTAGGAGCTTTGCTCTAAGGAAACCTGCAGCTGCTGAGTCTCACCAATACTAATGACTATCATTATGCCCATTTGTGAAATAAGCCAAATTTTAGAGAAACAAATGAAAGTAGTTGGGATAGAGAGATTTATGATGTAATCATAATATGCCAAAGATAAGATGAAATGTCACCTCAGTATCTCACTTAGCAACCACTGCTAAAATAGTGTGAAACACAGCTCAGAGGAAAAAGTCAGCAGTTACTGTGATTAAAAGGCAGATGTCAGATGACTCAACATAGCAGAATCCAACACAACAGCCCAGGTTAGGAAATCAGTGTTGGTTCTGTTTTTTGGGGGGAGAGGGAGTTGGGTTTTGGTTTACATTTTTTGGGGTCAACACCACTTGACAATACCTGCTAAGTGAGCTTTCCAGATAGGAAACTCTCAGTCAGATTTATCTATGTCAGTCAGGTGTCATAGAGGTAGATAAAATATCCTAAGTCAGAAATAACTATGCAAATGACACAACAGTTAGGCTGTGCATCGCTTATAGTAAGTGTGCAGTCTCATTGATTCGGAAATCCATTTCAGCATTACTAGAGAAATTCACTGTTTGCGATAGTCAGAAACAAAGTTTATAAGCCCAAACACAGTCTATATAAATGTTCTAGCGTTAACATGTCAAAACTCTTGGAAACCATGCTCCTTGACTAACATCAAATTTTGGACAGTCTTCAAGCTGGAGGCTAAGCCAAAGGCAAATAAATTTGCCGTGGGCATTATTTAATACAGATTTACAGCTTTTCTTAAAAACAGAGTATAGCAGATGTTTAATTTATTGCATCTAAAAATTCAGAACATATCTGGGAGAAAACTGTACAGTAATGATTACAAAATAGTGACTGAAGTCACCAAGACTATTTTTACTTAAGATTCTCAATCATGAAGCATAAAGCACAGATAATGTGTTTTCCTTTTCCATGCAATTTAATATACTGCCATCATACAGCAGAGAAAAGGCTTCTGGGTATTCTACACTAAGAGATAACTGGTGAGATAAGAAATTAAAAGTTTTAAAACTCCTCATATATCCTGTATATTTCCACTTGTTAACAATATTTCTGAAGACAAACCAAGAATAACTCTTGGTCAGAAAGTTAGGCTACTTGCAAGTTAAAATTTCAAAGCCATATCATCAATTAAAATTTTTTCTGTTTTACTCCATTTTTACACCACTGGTCCCTCACATTAAAGAATGACATTTAAGATATGAATCCACTTTGAATCCAAGCCAAACTGATGCTTTTCTTTCAAGAAATGTAATTATTAGAATTATAAAAATAATCGGTCACGTGTAGACTGAAGCTTCTTCAATTTTGATATCTGATCACATTTTCATTCACTTTTTTAAAATATAAATACAGATTTATATGGAGAATTGTTGGTTTAACACCCCAGAACTCCAAGTAATACATTGCTAGATGGTAACAATATTCATATATTAGAGTGATTTTTAGATCTCAGTCTGAGATTTTTTCCTAGTAAAACATTCTACAGGTATAGTTTGCCTGTGAAGAGATTCCTGTAAGAATCATAGTAGTTTGGGCACCTTGCAGGCTAATGTACGTGACCAGTCTGCCATGCCTTGCATATTTTAACTACAGTGCAAAGATGCATTTTAAGTTATTGTCGAACTTTTAAAGCAGAAATCCTTTGTGCCACTTCTACCTTGATGAATTTTTATTTAAATTAATCATAAGAGAAAGAAGTAACAATATTGAAGGATGATTAATCTCAGCTCTGAATTACTGTTCTGGACTAGTGCTCTTCCCTGAAAGTAGTGATGTTTGAGGACTACTTAAAAATTACTTTCTTGGTTAATTCTTATTCATACCTTTTTGCAACTACAATAGTGACACCATTTGACATACCTTACAAATACTTGTACAAATACACAGGAGCAGGCCATCTCCTGGGTTTTGTTACTTCAGTGTGCCAGACAAATACATCCCCTCAGTGTGCTTGCATGATACAAGTACACAATAACTTCTACTTGGGACAGTGTTTCTGTCAGTAGGAAAAGAGAACCCTGCCCAGGGCTCCTAGCAACATCTCCTGGATCAATCGTATTACTGCAGCGAATGCATCTTTGCAGCTGTCTGCCATATGACAGGAAACAGTAAGGAGCAATTCTGACAGTTTAGAAAAAAAGTATGTGTTTCAATTCAAAACAGCAAAGGATAAGAATTTCATATGGTGCGCTCTGCTTCTGGCATGTGATTTTGCAGTGCAGGTTAATTCTAAAGTGCATGAGAATCAGCAAGTAGTATCACCTCGTACTTTGGCTTCTAGTTTAGCTGAATCACTGGTTCATCTGTATATGAATTGTAACATCTGTCATGGACAGCCAAGACCACCTCAATATCTTTATCAGGCCAGCACAATTCCTCAGAAACTTTGCTTTTAAGACTGGCACAACTATGAGAAAATTCAGGCTCTGGGACACAGTGTGTTCTTCCCTCATCCACTTCCAGAAACCAGTTTTCTCCCTCCAGTTGTGCAATCAAAGTAAGAGATGTCTTTCAAGTTGTGTTTGAAAGAACACTGTATTAATAGGTAACTACTAAATACCTCATTTACAACATCTTATTGTCTTCAAACATGATCTGGCTGGTCATAATAATTCATTGAACACATTTTAATGTAAAAATATACAGGGCCATAGCACCACTATTTCTACCTGTTGATAGTGCATGCAGTCCCTACTGAATTGGATTCCTTTGCTCAAGGAAGCAGGATCATATACATTGCTTGTAAACAAGTAAGACCATATCAAAGAAATGCCTGACAGCATTGCTAATTTGTTTCACTCATTGGAAACACAAAGAGAGATTCTGCATTTTGCCTAAATCCCCATCTGGGGAGAGAAAGAAGGGCAAGCCTCATGACACATCTATCCCTTCAACTGACCTCTCTATATCCAAGTCTGCTTCTTGCATATACATGCAGAGAAACAGAATTGAGTTTAGGCTCCAAGCTAGGTTTAAAAGATTAGCTTGTGTGTGAGCACGAAGACACCAGGACAACTATTTTTTTCAGCCTTTCTTGATTTTTCATGTAATTCCAGAAAGCCAACCATATACTGGGCTGCATCAAAAGCAGCGTGGCCAGCAGGTTGAGCAAGGGGATTCTCCCCCTCTACTCCACTCTGGTGAGACACCCCGTGCAGTACCACCTTCAGCTCTGGGGCCCCCAACACAAAGAGGACATGGACCTGTTGGAGGGCTGGAGCACCTCTCCTGTGAGAGCAGGCTGGGAGAGTTGGGGATGTTCTTGCCTCACAGACCAGTTAGAAGACATTTAGAATTGGTGCTCTTCAGCTTTGGTTTACAATGGGTTTGAACTTACTGGAATTTTCAATGCTATTCAATATGATATTTACAGCATACTTCAATCATCCAAAAATGTAACACATCATGGCAAGTTCTGCCATCTTATTATTTACACTAATGCATATTAATCTCAACTTCTATAGGAATGCATGATTTGCAGGGGCAAAATTCATATTTCTTTGCCACAAAAGGTATAACATGCTGCAAATTTTCACCCTGCAAAATGCAATATTTTTTGGTGGGTAGAATCATCATAGTTTGGCTTGCCTAGTGTGTCTGTATCTCCTAAATACTTTCAGTTCATTGGCTAGATCCTTCAATTTTGGGTATAGTTTTTGGCTTTTTTCTCTGACTTCTTGCTTTAATTAATTTTGAGGGGTCTTACAGTCCGCTCCCACTAGGAGAGAACAAGAGCAAATCTGGTATTTCTCTGATATATGAGATCACTTACAAAGAATATATACAGTTCCTGTGTTCCTAACCATGGCTGATTAGGAAAACAACTCCTCAAATACCAGAGAGTACCTTTGTTCACAAACCAAAACATTTTTACTAGTCTTGCTTAGGATATGCTTCTTTCATAATCATACTGACTTAAAGGGTTCCAACTGGCTGCTTGCTTTTGCCCTCAGGCTGCCCATTTGGTTGTGCTGATACAACTGTCTGCAAGACCACACTGTGAATTGGATAAGAAAATGATCCAGGTTAAAAAGTACTTTTTTTCTTTTTAACACTTATTTGCTTTGTTCACAAGCACAGCTGCATAAACAGTGGTGCTGCCACAACTAAACAAATAATGTGGGAAAAATATTCAGCTAGCATCAGCAGCAGGATGATTACTTACTGAAGCAATCATAGTGTTTATTCACATGGCCGTTCACATAGCAGTGACTAGCACATTTGTTAATTACCAGGTATCTGATATCAATTCAAACTTTACTGCAATGTTGCTGGGTTTTTTTAGTGTATCACTGCCTGTAACAACTAGCAAAATAGCTAGCGGACACCGGTGAAGCTGAGAATGAGGCAATGTCCAAGAAGGACTGCAGGAAGCAGAGAAGTGGCAATAACTAAGAATAGAAAGAAGAAGAACTGTGCAGCAAAAGTAGCCTATAAGGACCAAGGAAAGATGATTCTTTTATATAAAGTACAAAACACACACTGACCCACTACTGACACTGAAGCTGTTGCGAATTTTGAAATTCAGGTTCTGGAAGGCCTCAACTATAACAATGCAATCAGATTCCAGTTTAAACATTATGCCTGACTTATGTCCTTCCTCTCTACTGTGAAAAGAACACTGGTAGTGCAGTTTCAGACCTAAGACGTAGATCAGCTTGTTGTAGCTCAAATGCCAGGGGACAGTAAGGTTTAAAAAAAAAAAAAAAAAAAAGGAGTTTGCATTTAGTTCAACAACCTTCAAGGGCTTGTCAGCCATTGAGCATACGGCTACACATCCCTTCATAATTAATGAGATCATTTGAAAACTGCATTGAAGCTATAGCACCCCTTTTCACTTTTATGTCAAATCCAAGACTATTTTTCACATCAAGCCATAAACATATTGGGTGGAAGCCCAACACGCCACAAACGTGGAATCTGGCATTTTAATGTCTCCCATACAAGTAGTTTGGAGGTACTCAAAACCAGTGAAAATTCTGACCATGCTTTTTTCAGCTGCAATATAGCAGAAAATTAAAAAGTACTTTCTGAAACAGATTAAGCATCAGCTAATACTGAAAACTTTTATGAAATTTAAGCAGTGCATTTGCATTTACAGTGCTCAGAAACACTTCAGTCATGTTTCTGAGGTGACTTGTAATGATTTGTACAGTGATGAATGTATACTCATACCTAACCTGGTGCAGTGTCACTGCTCTGAATTGCTCAGTGTACATGTAGGACTTCCTGTCTTCCTTGAAAGATTTCTCTTTTCCTTTTTTTAAACTATCAGTATCTCTTGGTCACCAGAAACAGAGCAATTATTCACAAGCAAGAAAAGTATTTTTAAAGTTCATCTCCATTTTAATTAATGAAATCTCCAAACCAGTGCTGTGCTTCCATTATACAAAATTCAGCTGCCACCACTGTAACAAAAAATAGTTTAAAAGCCATTCTCTTGGAATAGGGAAATCCTTTATGGGTTTTCAAAAGCTTATATTCCTATGAGCCCAGTCAGTATGTAGTCCCACTTGCACAGATTTGCTACAAAATTAACTATTCATTTCACTGAGCTCAAACTGTTACAGTCTACTAATTGGGCCTCTTAAAATAAACATGAACATTAAAAAAAAAAAAAAACAACAAAACAAAACAGCAAACACCACCCAGAACTTAATTCCTTAATCCCTGTAAATGGCACCTTATTGCTAGCTCCTCTCTTGAGGCTAACGCAGGATCCAGCCTGGAAGGTATTTTCTACAAACAGATTGTTCCACATAGAACATTGTCTCCCTAAGACAGCTTGCATTCTTGCTGCTTATACTCAACCCAAATATGGACCTTTACAAATAGCACTGTATTTCACATCACTTCACATAACATGACCGTAAGTATTTCTTAAACCAGCTATGTAGTTCTTTGCCTAAATTCAAAGTATTAGCCAAGTGCACCATACTTACAGAATAAGAGAGGATAAGGGATTTTACTGTAGCAAACCCAATAAAAGCCATTCTCCTCAAAAAGTCTGTGTAAAGCACACAGCACCTCAGCATTTTCAGCAAATGAGCTAGCATGAAAGCTATTGTTTCTGTTGTAGCACAATGAAGGATGAATTAAGTACACTGATTTGAATAAGAGGCTCTATTAGCCATCTTCTCCAGATAAACTCCAGAACAGTTAAAATATTTTTTCTAAGGAATTTTGCTATAAATTCACAAACAGAAAAAGAAAATGAGGAGAAAAAAAGTAGTTTTCAACTTAAAACACCCAGTCTCTGAAGCTTAGTTGTGTTCCTCAGCATGAAAGCTACTGGGCATCCCCCTCTCTGACAGTACTACTGGACAACAAACTGCAGAAATTATTTACTCAGGCAATAAGCAGTAATAAAATAGGCCTCAGAGTCAAAAAGACGGACAGTTAAATATGCTCGATTTTATATTTGCCAAGAATAGAAATGCAGAATGGCCACAGAAGCATAGAGTACAACAATAATACAGCAGTCCTAAGGAGTTTCCAGGAATTAATTCTCCAGAATTAAGATGGGAGTGTTTACTGTATCTTCATTTAAAAACACAGCAGGTGGCAGTGTCACTGACAGGTAGTATTGAGAAAATTAGTAGTAGCAAGAAAGCAGGAAAATTCTCCTTCAATCCAACATTTACCTAACCAGAATGTGGACAATAGAGTTATATATCTATTCTTTATTTAAATGCCCTTGCTTGAATTCTCACTAACAAAGAAGTTCTGACCAGAAAAGGTTTTGTTCATTTTAAAGTGGATACTTGTTAAGAAATAGATGTTTTTCAGAAAAAGTCAGAAATTGTAGGGGCTTGATGATGAAATTGAATTTATTTTTTTTTTCAATATATATGTACAGATATAGAAACATTGCAGACATATGCACACAAAAACCTCTTGTTGGGCTTTTTTCAGGTGTTCCATGATCGTTAACTGATTTAACCAAAGTGTGCTCACCCACCCTCCTGAAATTTCACAAGTGTCACATACAACAATGCTCCATTCAGCCCCAAAGGACCTATCATCAAATCGGTACAAAGCTAGGTGAGGCCAGCAGCCTTTACCCAGGTCAGTACAGCACTACTGATGACAAATGCTGCCCGCAGCGTTCATTAATGCAACGGACTCGCATAGGCCTCAACACAAGAGTGCAAGATTTCCTCTCCAGACAATTATCAATGTTTATATCTGGTTTTGGCACACTTTCTGGCCCCTGGGCTCCAGACCAGTTGCTAACCTCCATCTTTGATAACTATGCCATTGCATTTACTCTGTTTCAGCTCTTTGAAACTATGCAGACTAAACCATTTTTGTATGCATTGTCTTACTAACAGGTCTGTGCATTATACAAATGTGTATCGTGCCCTTTGAAACTGCAGCATGCAATCTCTTCCCTCCTGAGACTCTGACTTACTACACACTAAAACTGGTCACTGGATTTAGTCAGTGTGTGACTTGAGCCACCATGTTAAAACAACTGACATAAATCATTTGCGGAGGAGGTGGATCTTAACTTTTCGAAATATTCATTTTGACTGGCAGGCCAAAACTATATAATCACACAACTGTGTGTTAACATCCTCTTATAGTCACATAAATCTTTAGGATTTCAGCGAGATGTTTAGAGAACAGTGCAGGAAACAACAGATTATAACAGCAATCCAGGCCTTTTACCAAAGTCTGTAGGCACTGTCATAACAACGTCAATAGACATTGTACTTCATTTTTTTCCAGAACGTCCACTAGCAGAGAAAGAGTTCATGTAATGGCAGATAAACGAGAGAGAAACGAAAGAAAAGCAGCTAAAATGGGACCACTGCAAACAACCTTAAGGAATAGTCTCAATTTTTTATTGCAGTCTGTAAACAATGTTTTCCATGAAAAGAAACAGCTGTATGTTAAACTTAATCGTTATCCATCTCTTACTGCTTCAGGCTAGGCAGTTGGTGGGGTTTTTTGGTTTGGGTTTTTTTTTTTCCAATGCATGTTATTTGTTGTGGGTTTTTTTTTTTCTTTCTTTCAGAAAAAAACCCCGAAACTGCCGTATTATATTGGTACCAATGATCCCGATCTAATTATTAGGCAGCAAAAGTAAAAGAAGTGAGATAAAATTCAAAATTACAAGGCCAAAACCACATATAATTAAGACAGACAGATAAATTAAGGGTTTAAGAAACAAGTAGTCAACATTCTTTTCAAATGAGAAATAGAAGCTTCCAGGTATTGGCACAAACCTCTTATTTAGTTCTATAGACTTAGAAACCTGGTTTTTAGAAATCTTCGAGAACACCTGATCTCAAAACATTGATGTAAAACTACCTATGTGTTTGTTCCTCTGCTTAGTTGCTTTCTTCAAATACATAGAATTTACATTTTAAGGAACACGTTTTCTAACCTGAATCACTATGGCAAAAATAACTACTCAGCAGTTGCTTCTCTATGGTACTTAAATTTTAAATAAAGATAGACCAGAAGGAAAGACAACTGTGTGCTTTCTCAATGTTTCTGGATTTCCTTAAATGAACCACTCCCAAGACATTGTGGTCTAGCATAGAATACAAACAGAATACAAGGATCTTGTCTGTAGGAATTAACATCAAACCAAGGAAAACTTGGTTTTAAAGTAATTTTATCACCAGGTATCATTAACAATATCAGTGCATCCATAAGCTCATTTTGGGCAAAAAAGTTTTAATTTCTTGCAAGGTAGTTACAACTTTATATAGAATCATAATGGTTGGAAGAGACTTTAAAGATCAAGTCCAACCATATACCCAATGCCACCATGCCCGCTAAACCCACTAAACCATGTCTTGAAGGGCCACATCTAAACGTTTTTCCAAACACCTCCAGGAATGGTGAGTCCACCACCTCCCTGGGGAGCCCATTCCAATGTCTAACAACTCTTACAGTGAAGAAGTTCTTCCTAATAGCCAACCTGAACCTCCCCTGGCGCAACTTGAGACCGTTTCCTCTTGTCCTGTCGCTACTTACTGGGGAGAAGAGACCAACCCCCACCTCACTACAACCTCCTGTCAGGTAGTTGCGGAGGGTGATAAGGTCTCCCCTCAGCCTCCTTTTCTCCAGACTAAACAACCCCAGCTCCCTCAGCCGCTCCTCATAAGACTTGTTCTCCAGACCCTTCACCAGATTTGTTGCTCTTATATAACAACTTCTTTCTTAGAACTGCCAGTGCTGATACTTCCTAGATTCTAAACTACTGAAAAACACCTTTCTATGAGGTCAACAAGAAAAATAACCACTGTGTACCAAATTAGCTTCAGCCCAAAGGGAAACTGAACCTAGGACTAATTGTTCAGACTTTCCTGCACATAATAACCTGTTTGGACAAACAAACAATGGCAACTGTCAGCTACCATCGATCATTTATGTTATGTTTAGAGTGAATCTTAAATCATTGTCTCTTTAGAAAGAAAGAGAAAATTGAGATAGATACTGAACTGTCAAAAGCAGAAAGCTTTGTAATTGAGGGTCTTTCACGAAAACTTTTGAACTGAAGTCAACCAGCAGCTATGCAAGCTATTGAGCTTTTAAACATGATGACTCACTAATGAGCACATATCTGCAGAAATGCTACAAGAGACCGATACTATAAGCTTCATCGCAAACTAGAAATAAGAGTCTTGGGAAATCTATGCCTAATCAGAGCAACAGCCAATTTCCTTATAGCATACATATAATAAATGCCTTAGTGAATTTCAGCAAGTAGAATCAGATGAGAATTCAGCAAGATAATTAGATTATAAACAGCACTCACTGGTTCAGCACTGACAATAGTGAAGACAGAAACAAGTAAAAGCAGACAGATCGACTAATTTTTATTTTTCAAAGTTTAAGGCTTGTTTAAACTTTGTGGAAAATCCATAAGGAATTTACTTGTTATCGTAGAGCTATGATTTTAACTAACTCAATGTAGACTTCAGAATGCACAAAGCAAATACTTCTGAACTTAAACATAATCTAAAAATATTCACTGCTTTTATTTACAATCCTTCTAAAGTTCTAAAGCATTGTATCTTTCATAAAAAGCAATGGCTAGCCAACTGAACTTCCTCTGTAGATTAGAACTCTGGTTTAGTTCTCAGACTGTTATAGAAATATCTCACAAAGAAGAAAACAAAATTTGAGCAGTTTGCTGTCCCTACAGATGGCCAATTCAAATATTCAAACGCCCACAGAGGAAAAATATAGCTCCAACCTCTCTAGAACACTGCTATCTTTGAGGAGAATTCAGCATTATCTTGTGTTCTCCATTCTACAGTATCACGAGCAGACTGATCTACTCAGCACACAATTTTTTTTCTAAGGCTTAATAGGACAACGTAACAGGACCACGTAACAGGACCAAGTTGAATTTAAAATCCAGCTTACATTCACAGCTATGAGAAAATCTGAATTCCAGTTCCACTAATACCTTTTTCACTTTTTCCTTCATCACCCTTTAGGGCAAAACCACCAAGTTTTTAAGGTTTCATGATACAATCAAAGAAAGAAAAAAGTTTCATCAGCATATGGTTACCTGGAATGTGGGACACTGGTACTCTAACCACAATGTTAGAATTCTTAGGTAAGGGAAGACGAGGGAGAAAGAAGTCTCTGGTTTTGATTTCAGTTTTTAACTGAATCTGACCAACTCTCCTTCAAGTCAGTATGTGTCAACAGATCTATGCTTTTAATTAATCTGCTTTCCCTCCTGTTAACAAAATATTCCATTTATCAAAATTCAACAGCAACTCTCTTCCCTAAACTTTTTCATGTAACACTATTTGGAAGGCTAACAAGCCAATGTGTTTAATTTGCGTGTTCTCTCAGAGAGATTTGGCTCAATTTGGCTCATTCATTCTATTTTGCAAGAAATTCTTAAGTTTTAAACCTTTGTTTTCACTAGGATTTGAAAACACTCACATTTCAAAAAACAACATGTCCAAGATTTGTGTGCTGTCATAATAGGGAACTAGATCTCATCAAACAATAAGTAGGAGATCTGGATAGCAAAGGATCAGTCTGTCTTTAAACCTATTTCTTGGTTAAAAAAAAAATAAATTACATAATCCAGCAATTTTTAAGTTTTCAGTGAACCCATATATTTTGATTAAAATATTATTCAGCAATTACTATTATATTTTTCAGTGCCCCACAGGATCTCTCTAATTGTCACAGAAGTGAAGGGCAAGATGTACAAAGAGATAGATAGAATTTATTTGGCATGCTTTAGTTTACAAGTATCAGCTGAAATGAATGTGTGTAAAGGGATTAATATTTTCTGATGTTTATGAAACATCAAAGGACCGCCAAGTATCTATCATACTTCATTACTGACATACTTGCACTGTCAATGCACAGCATCACTTGAACAGAGATCTAACTTCAGCTAACGGTATTTACATAATTACATTTGATTACTTGACAATTTTAAACATCAAATATCAGTCAGTTACAAAAGCACTGCAATTCTATTTGCCAGGTGGGAACTGGAGTGTTTAAGGGTGAGCCTTTAAAAAGCACATAAGAACTCTGCTGCAAGATACACTAGAAGCCTGGGACAACGTTAGTAACCTCATGACAATCCCAAATGAGCATGGCAATCCTCAGCTCATCCTTTCTCAGCAAAAAGCAAATACCTCAGTGAACCAGCTGTGAAAGAAAACTTTAAATTATTTTGATCAGTGGCTATAGTATTGCTTATCAAGTGGCTAAGATACCTTCAAATGACCACCACTTCCATATGTTTTATTGCAGAAGTCTGGTACTCTCACGGCATTCCCATGTTCCAAGCAGAAAGTGTTTTTTATGCTTCATAATAGACTATTCTCGTCAGCACTTCTTTGGAGATCTCAGCTAACTCATCTTGTATGTCACTTAGCTTGTACAAACTGATAGGATCACAGAAGACATAAAACTCTCTTAATTTCATATTCTAACACTATCATCATATTCTAATACAGATCATACAAAGTAGTACTCACTAGCACACAGCATCTTTATCACTCACACAAATGATCTGTTAACATTTTAAAGTTTCAACATAAAAGTAATTTCCCCTGTGATTCACCCTTACAACACTTATTGTAACTTTACTGAAGAAATGCAAGACTACATTGGGCTTCTTCCCCCTTCTCCCCACCCCCCTGCTTTAGTCCAGAGTGAATGCTAAAAGCAGGGTTTGTAATTATCTTAATAATAAAGGTTCCCAAGTGGAAATGCATTTCCTTTGAAGACTTTATTTCCAAGCCCTTATCACCTGTAATAGAATAAGCCTGGTGGAACAGTTGAATAATGTATTATGCATGCATTCACTTATGCTATGATCTCCAACTGGATGCTTAAAAAGAAGCATGTTTTCTTAAGAAAAACTGATAGTGGAAACATTCATCTGTGTTGAAAGGGCAATGCTATTATTCTGCCCTGTATTGCTTTGTATCTCATGAACTGAATCTATTTCAGGTTCCACTGAAAACGCACAATAAGTCTCTTGACTGAACTGCTAGAAATTCAGGTGGCCCCAGTTCAGATACATGCTGCGCTCTCACACCATTTTCCTTGTATATTTATAAACTTCGAATGTTAAGAGGTCTTTCTTCTCCTTGGAAAGCACTATAATCTTGTAGCAAGTGGATAGCTGCCCCAATCCCAAATGTGTAGGTATGCTCACACCTTTGATGGACTTCATCCTGCAAAGCTTTTATTTCAGTTTATCTTCACTAGGTATGTTGGTGAGTGGATCCTAAATCATGCCCTATTGCACACTGGCATCTGTTTGACTGGTGTCATTGGAAATATTTGGAGGTCTAACTGCCTACTTGTTGCTCATCTGGTATAGGCCTTTGAAAATGTCACAGACTTGAGTATCTGTTGGTGGATTAATCAATTGCCTGCCAACAGTCTCTCTGCTAAAGTTTCACTCTCCCTTCTTTGGTTCTTGCCTCTGGTTTTGGGACATTTTGCTGCTCCACTTTGCCAACGTGACCATTATTCCTCTGCCCCGGAAACAGGTCACAGACCTCAGCGCATAGAAAAGAACAGAGGCAATGAAGCCACCTGAACAGTAACACCTCATACCAGACAACACTGTAACACTTCAAAGCCAGAATATTTCAGCTTCCAGCTGAAATATTTTTCAAAATTTCTTTTCTAGTACTCAATTCTTCAATGACAACAAAAACGGAAGCACTGTGGAAAGCTGTCATTTTTCAATGAAAAGCTTAGTTCAAATGAAACTCTACATCTTTAGCGTGCAGCTTCAGCTAAACAGTTTCAACTAATTCTTCAGCGCTGCTAACTTTTGGGATGAAGCTAAGCCAAACTAAGAGCTTGCCATCATCAAAAGGGAACATTTACTCTCCTTCTTTCCCTTTCCTTCGCCTCTCTAGGTTCTCAGCTGACTTAACCGGGCAGAAAATTAATCCAGCATAGGAAAACTGAAATATGCCTTTATTAAACTAATCCACTCGGGATAATTTTGTTTATTGTGTTTAGGTGTTGGTATCACAGTACTTAATATAAAGGCAGAGAGTAATATTTAATAGATATATTTCCCATCCTTCCTTTGTTTGCTATCAAAGTTATTAAGATAATTCGTACTGCTTTAGTTTCTTCCCAACATTAAATCACTCCACTCATTTGAATTTACAAGTAGTCTGTATTTGAACAAACAACATCTATGTTCCCTACAGGTTACAAGAAGCTGAAGAACAGCTAAAGCATAAGTCTTCTATAGCTGTTCTCTGATTAATCAAATATAGGCCGTGTCAAGCATACTAATGTCTCCTGGATTGTAACCACACAATGGTATACACTATATACATATACTACGTAGTGAGATATGAATATTAGTGCAACTTTTGCCAAGGTGAGAAATGTAAGGCTGCCTTCTATTTTGCTGAACCAGAACAAAGAAAAACAATCATTTGGTGCATAGATGCTTTGATTGCTGCAAATGATCAAAACAGAGGAGGAAGGTTGTCAATGTGTCGACTTAACTACTGTATTGCAATAACCATATGGATAACTGAGTAGTTTCCTCAAAAGATGTAGCAGGATAGATAAATTGTGTATACCTTGTGCTTAAGAACAGAAATAACCTTAAAAAACTCCAAGTCTTCGTTCTGATGTACATAAGCAAGACACGTGAGAAGAGTAAGCGCAAAACAAGAGCTACTTCGGTTAAGTCTGTGATTTGATGCTACAAATCATTTGGTGGTAATCTCACTGCTTCTTCCAACTGTTCAGTCCCACCACTGACAGGTTTCACTGGTGTTAAGCCCTGTGAGTTTCCTGATCTGATTTAGAGTTTAGTTTGACAGACAGTTGGATTTACTCAACTGAGGGCATGGCACAGAAACAGGAATGAGTGGCTTGGACTGCCTTTGAACTCCACAAATCAGTATTGTTGCTAAATGCTTCATATTGTCACACAGCATCTTGTTCCACGTGTCATGGCCCACAGAAAGACCAAAACAAAAAGAGCAAGGCAGACCCACAAGGAATATCAGTGCTTCCTTGCCAGAACTGCAGCACTGGTAAGACTGCCTGCCTAACTGGCTTTAAAATCACTTTAGTCATATTTTTTAATGCTTATTATTTGCAAACACGGGTCTAAATGTGCTTTCAGCTAAGTTATGTATTCCCCAGGTCTACAACCTTACTTAAGTACTTAGATGAGGGAAGGCTCCTACATATGCCTCCATGTAGGAAGGCATACAGGAGAATAGATGGTTAGCTCTGGAAATGAAGTTTTGTGCTCACAGAAAAACCCCAACCCCAATCATGTTAGTAGCCTTGTGAGTACTTCCAAAATCCATGTGTCACTTGCTGGCTACCCAGGATAGATGGGACCAGATGGGACACACAAAGTCACAAGGTCTTGTCTTCTCCTGGATAGGATGAGAATAGTCAGGCAGAAACTAGAAAAAGACTAAGGCAGCAATATTGTTGCAAGAGCTGGCAGTAAGCAAGTGCCTTCTCGCCCTCTTTCTTCTCCTCTCCTCAGTTCTCAGCCCCTGCCTGCAAGTCCTAGATGCTACAGGGTTAGGAAGTTGTCAGGGATGGCAGGAGGAACTGAGCAGCCCTCAGAAGCTAGCACAGAGAGCACTGTATGCCTGATAATACTAGAACTAACCTGTTTTTAAAATGTTTAATTCCTCTACAATAAAGATCGCCTGTTCTCCTATATGCCCTCCCAGCAAGATTTATCTCATCAAATATTTTTTGCCTGTAAAAAGATACAGCCAAGTTACTATTTTTAAACATTTAGATAGCCTTACCTACTTCCTGTTTTAGGTATTTCTTTCCATAGAATTGGCAAGAGAATCTTTAGAAAGCAGGAATTGGGTCCTAAAAGCAGACAAAGAAAAGGACTCTTGCAACCAACAATACGGACACAAAAAGAGCAAATGGGCTTATACACCATCAATTCTTGCACAGTGCAAAGGAACATACATGATATTCTACACAGTCCTGGAGGCTCACAAGTGTAAGAACGGCTCCTACAACTGAACTATAGAAGTTGAGCAAAGTTGAGCTGCTTCTCTTCAGTAGCAGCTCACAGTGGCAGTCTCTAAAACAAGAAGTGGCAGTCATGACACAATTGAAGACTGGCATTGCTTATTTTTAAATTTTTGCTTTGTTTGCAAGTATTAGTCTTAGGTAGTTTTTAAGTACTATTTGAAATAGGTGTAATATCCACCATAAAGTAATCCCTCCTGTTTAGAAAAATTAGATTTTTATTAACTTCAGCTACACAGTGCAAATAAAAACTATGCAATCCTGTTAAACAGTTCTGTGATAGCTTCTTGGGCTGCCTTAGATCCCTCTGAATTTATTAGATACACAGAAGAAAAACAGGACGTACTTTATATGACACTGTTACACAGCTATCTTCAGATCAATTTCTGCAATTCAAGAGTAGCATTAGCAGAATGAGCACTTGAATAAAAACCACACAGAAAGGCTTTTACTCTAAAACATTACCCACTAAATAAATGTGTACGCATGGAAATCTGCACCAATTCCTGTAACACTATGTACAAGAAGTAACACGTGAACGATCATTGTAGTATATTTTTTCAACACTTCTAAAACTCCAGGCTTGGATCTACAGTTTGTAAAGCTTCTGACAGCCTCTGATGTATAGCTCTATGCTCTGCATTGACCATATCAACTAGATGATTTTAACAGTATGGTATCCAGGCAGGAGGAGGGTGGGCAGGGAAGCTTTAAGACAACAGCAGTAAAACATAAAGATTAATTCCTCCACCTTGTGGGTAACTACTGAAACAACAATTTACAGTAGCATCTCATCATTTGCAACCTAGACACATCTTCATCTACCAAATTTCACACATAGATTTCTGCTATACCACAATGAGTAAAACTTAAAAATCTTTGCAATTAACTCCAAGTTGATTTAAGTAATATGCTCTGATTTATTTTTAAAATTCCACAAAAACTTAGAGAATGTCTACTCTTTTGATGCTTATCAGCATCAGTAATCAATTACTCAAGGTTGGTACGCTCTGTTAAAGCATGAAGAATGTCTTAAGAGTGTACAGCAAATAAAGTTAGCTAATGAGGGTTTAAATTTAGAAGAAATGTTTCTCCAGGACTGTCCCCTTGACAAGCCTACTGATACTATTCTAATTTAAAAACAATTGTACAATTGCTCTCCAATATGTTTGTCAGAATGTCATTGTATTAAACTTTCATTTTCTCTTGTTATTTGAATATATACCTTTGAAGACAGGATGAGGTCTAAAGCTGGGTTGCTTAAGTTACTGACTTCAAGATACTTTCTGTGTTGCTTTTATTGATAATTAAACTGCAACAATCCTAAACGATCAGTTGCAGAGGTCTTTTTGGACTCCTTAAGAGCATCTTAGCCCAATGTCACAATAGTTTTTCAAAAGTCAGCAGCAAATTTCTTTCCAGCAGGTAAATGGAAAGCATAGCCAGAGGTGAAAACAACAATAAACACAGGAGGAAGCTTCCTAAGCACAATACAGTCCTCATACATCAACTATGTCAAGGGCAGATTCAGGGCCACATTATTCAGAGCAAAGACTAGGACCTGCACAGCTCAGTGATTTACCTATAAAGCTTTGATTATGTATGAGGATCATATATGATAGGATTTCATGTCATACCTGATGGGGAAAGGTTTCAAACCCCTAGAAGTATGCTACATTATACAGTGTATAAGTAGCTTCCCTACTTTTCAAGTCTTCATTTTGGACAAGCATTTTTCAGAATTATACATCCTTACTGTGCTTACCTTTGATAAACAGCAGAGTCTAGAAACAATGTGGACACACACACAAAATGAACACTGGAATTTGAATGCTGTCGTATTACCAATAAAGAGAATTTTCAGTGTTCCATATGCTGACTCCAGCAAGTATCTGGGAATGGCTCTGCCTCCCTGACTGCAATCCAAACAAAAATTTCTTTTCCTTGTTAAAATTCAACACAGTTATTTTCAAGTAGTGCAGTTAGTCTTCATAACTAGATAGGCTATTTTCCCAGTTATTGGTGAAACAGAATTTGTAGCAGGATTTTAATATATCAAATTAGCTTTTTACCAATTTTTACCTCTAAAGGGTTAGCCAGTTTACAGATTTATCACCATCCTGCTTTAACCTTCCTTCACTCCCAACCCACCATGCCAATATTATGGGGTTCCTCCCACCGCGCTCACCCCTCTTCCCCAATGCAATCTGAAGACTAGATCAGAATAGACGAACATTCTCACTCTAAAATAAATAACAAAGAAAATAAAATTAAAATTATTTTAGAAGTTTACTTGTTGATCTGTAGGAAGGGCGAGGATACAATGAACTGAATCAAGTTTTAAATTCACATGTTCCTTTTGATAAATCAACTCTTTCCTTTTTAGTTATTTCTCCTTTTATATCTAAGCTTTTCCCCTTCAGACAAGTCATGTGACTAGATTAAGCTACCATCTTAGTTGCCAACAAACATCTTGAAAACTCCAAAACAGGAGCAAATTGCAGCACAGAGATAATAAATGCTGAAGTCTGGATATCTGTGTATTTGCATTATTGTTACTGAGTGATTATGCAAATGAGATCCATAATCCAAGGAAGGGAATTGCATTAGGATCATTACTAAACCCAACAATATTCATATACTTGGAACAAATTTTATTTTACATCTAGATGTCTAATAACTTTTTTTTTTTTGCTTTCAATCTGCCCTTCATGTGCTGTGTGGCATCATAACTTTAACTGGTAACTGCCCTCTCACTCAAAAGCATACCTTTGTCCAGGAAATTTTAAGAAAGAGAAAAAAGCTTTGATTTTTCCAATGGAACTTGAAGTTGTGTGCGTTGATTCTCAAATCCCTCCATTTGTTAAGATTTCTCTTGAAGTGGTCAGTCCACTGGCATCTATTCCAAATTAAGTCTTCACACTCAGGTTTGACTAAATGTGACTTTATAAGCTGTTGAAAGAATTATTTTGTCAAACAGATCCTAGCTAGTTTCAAAAGGTTTCACAAGTCAGTTTTCACTTTAAATTAAATCCTTTTTATTTTATTTTTAAATACTCCAAGTGACCCAAGATCCCCTTATATAAATAATCCTTGTTGTCAACCAAAGATCAAGATTAGGATATACCTAGTGTAATCACTGTTACTCTACCATAACAAAAGCATATTTACTGCCAGCAATGAAATAAAAACATTGGTACCTTGATTGTTAAGCTAAATGACTTAATTTATCCCCTCCTTCAACTTCACAATTAATCCCCTCTAAAATTATTTAATCTCTTACTAGTAAAAGACTCCCTATTCAGTGTCAATAATAAACCAAACATTCTTCCAGACTCTAGAAATGTTGAGAAAATGGTTAAACATGATGGTGAAAGGTGTGAAGTCGTTTTGATGGGTGTAATTTAAATTAAATTAACCCAGGAAACACAGAACCTCATGTCTTTGGGGTTTTTTTTTCTTTTTTGGGGGAGAGGGGGGTATTTCAGATTTCTTATTGTGAAAGAACCACAGAACAGCTGGGGTTGGAAGATCTCTCTTGAGATTGCACAGTCTAACCACAGTCTGCTAGAGCAGGTTGTTCAGGATCATGTCAACTCAGGTTGCTAATATATACAAGGATGGAGATTCCACAATCTCAGTGTTTTTAAGAGTGTTGTGCAGTGGTGGTGGTATTTACTTCTTTTAAAAGTTCACTTAAGTAGTTTTAAGTGGTTGGCTTATTGTAATTCTGTAGAGAATGACTGGTAGTGGTAAATACAATGAATATTACGTCCTTTTAAGAGGAAAAAGTCTGAATAAAATCCAATTAATATTTCCATTGAAAGAGACCCTAAAAATCCCTCTGAACCGTTAACAGCAAAAGGGACCAAGCTCACGTAATAAATCAGGAAAGAAGCTGACTGTATTTTCAAAATATAACATTTCAGCATGTGAAGACTTACTAGTCTCCAGATTGGACAGAAATTCAATGAAAATTACCAAAGTAAAACGCTCCCTAAAAAAAGCCCACAGTTAAGTGGAAATGATAGCACCACCCTCTGAAGAACAACATATATCCATTATCCATTCCAAAAGTTCTCATGTCTTTCTCCTCTTTTTTTTTTTAAAGCATTAGATGGTTCTAAAATCGTAAGGAAAAGCATATTAACACGTTATAACATGGAACAGTTTGATTTTATTATCATTTTCTGCTACTGTCCTTGAAAATGGTTACTAGGTTGAGACAGATCTACACTGAGGAAGGACATACGGTTCTCTACCTAGGAAGCAACTGAGCTTGCTGGCTGGGGGAGAGAGGGCATGCCAGAAAGGACTGAGAAAATTTCGGATCCATCCAGGCCTAGTAAAAAAGAAAATGCTTCTGAAGAGCTGGAGAAACCTATGATGATCCAGAAAGCAATAGAGTAACCAAAGCAAAGCAAGGACACAGGCTCAACTTAAATGCTTGGAGTTCTAACTAACAAGCTAGTATTCCATGTCTTACACACAGTAAAACTTGGCTTTTGAGACAGCAAAAGCTTCTGCAAGCTCATTGTAAGGAAAAGTCAAGGAAGGTATCAACGCTTTAGCCAACTTGTGTGCTCAGTAATACTAAACTCTAGAGCTTCACAGAAACAAAATCGTAACACAAAAAAATATCAGAAATCATTTTGCTGCCAGTTTAAAAAAAAAAAAAGCTACAGTGTTTGAAAAAGCTCTTTCACTTTGCATTGCAGCACCTGTTTGAATTTCATCACTAAAGATTGTTTGAAAACACACTCTACCCCAACACCACCTCATTCCTACACATCATCTAAACAGGATTTAATTCTGCAGTTGTTCTTATGCTGGACATACACTTAGGGACTAGACAAGAGACCCTCCTTGTCCCTTAACTCCCTCAGCTAGCACTTCAAGAAGAAGCACCAGTTTAAGGAAAAGAGCAGAAAGAGACCAGGAAAACAAAGTTGCCAGAGTTTGAGAGCAAAACCTAGGTACAGCCAACAGCATTTTCAGCTGGAGAGAATGCAGCAATGCAAAAGGTTGGATAAAAAACAAGAGCAAAGATAGAAGAACACATGGTAAAATGAAACTGAACATGAGGAAAGCACAGGGCAAGCACTGGAAACCTATTGATCCTGAAACATCTGTCTTCATTTAAGCAAGAAATGGAATTCCTTAGCAAATGATCTCTCTCATGTCCTCTTGAGAGCTTGATCCAAGTGATAAAGATCGTTCATTACTTCTTCAGCTGGAATTTTTAGTGCCATCTACCAGTTCAAATTCAGTTAGCAACCCATACTGCAAAAAGACATACATTTCAAAATAAAAAGTTGTCCTATAGAACTCTACTGCTTCTTCAGACTATTTTAAATATGATGCTACTTCATTGTACCTAATCACACATAAAAGTGAGAAAATAAAAATATCTACTGTTTACAATTAAAGCCAGAAAGTATACACATAAAAATGAGGAAGTACAGAATTGAATCAAGACCACTGGAGTCAGAACTGTGTTACCAGAACTGTTTTAAGCTCCAACACTCCACCTCAAAATAGGCACGTGGTACCGTCTAAACATGCAGTGAGAGTAGACTAAAGTGAAATCTATTTTCAACTATGAATTAAGAGGCAGTACACATACAACTATCCCTTACATGCCAGAAACCAAGCTGAAACAAACGCTGTAGAAAGTTCTTCTGCAGTACGCTAATACTCAGATTTTTTTTTCATATAGTGTCAGTGACATGTGGTAAACCAATAGCATATAACATATTCTAGAAGCAACAACATTTAAAATGAGAGCACAAATAAAGGCATATAAAAATTTATTGTCTTTTTCTTTTTTTAAACGCGAGCTTGAAATACATACAACCTAGACAGTCAATTTAGTTAATGTTTGAACAGAGCTTTCTAGAAAATAGGTGATATCACAGAATTAAAGGTTGTCCCACATTTTTTCCATCATAGCAAACTGGATTAATAGCCATGTGCATACAATAGCAATAAAATTATGTCTGCAGATGCTCTCTAAAAGTTCTGTGTTTGGCAGCTTACTTTCAAATGTCTTAAGCTTTCTAGCTTTGGTGAGATCATAGGTACAGGTTAAGAGTACATTTATAGAATCCACCAGCCCTTAAGTATAAAGAGAGTTCAAAAATCTAGGCTTGGTTCTCACGATTGCACCACTTACTGAATAGATCTATGCAAGAATATTGCCATTTTTAATCATGAAGTTCATATCTATAGCTATTATCTAGCACAAAATTAAATAAAACAGAAATCTTTCTTTCAAAGTGAAGTAAGTTGGAAATAGCAAGTTTTCACAAATAAGTATTTGCAAGGACACTTAATATCTTATTCAAGAGTCAAAGACTGACTGCAAGAGCTCTTAGTTCACTGATCACTGAACTCAAATCTGTTTGCTCATATAGTTCTTGACCCAGACAGTTACTTACATATGTGCCTAGTGTTAAGAATGGAACTTGTCTCAATGAAGTTTGTGGGATTACTCGTACCATTAAGAACCAGGCATGTACTTTAAGTGAGCTTAAATATCTTGCTAAACTGAATACTAACAGTCTTCAGGAAGAGAAACTGCAAAAAAAAAATATTGTATCAGAAGTGACTTTTAGCTAAATGAGATGCCACTCTTTCAGTGGAGTAACTATACACTGAAATATGGAAAGCTAATTACTTTGATTCAAGCTTTTGACATACAATGCTGTCTAAAACCAGCATGCTGTTCCTCCTGGAGAAGTCTTTAAGCTACCGCAATACAACCAAAACCATACACATGCACATGACAGGTGAATAATATTTTCCATTTTTAAAGTGCAGATTTTAATTTACAGTATAAGTGTATATTCCAAAGTAAGTATTTCCAGACAACAATAGCTATTTCTTTCATACATATTCATTCTTACATTGCTCCAGTGCATTATTTTCTAATACTAAACAGACAGGTATGAAATTATAGTAGCTAAATTATGTACACTTCTTTCTTAATTTAAAGAGAATGCTGCCTAAAATAAAAGGAATTTTTAATTAGTTTCAATCAGTAACGTAAGTACTTTATTTTGCAAAATGCTAGAGCCACAATTACTACAACCTGTCTGTAAATACTATAGAGTGCAAATCAGATAACCACTTTATTTTAGGATCCATTTACAAGAATGTGAAAAAGTGCAGAAAAGAAAATTTCAGAGTGGGAAAACATTTTAGCAAAAGTTGTAATTTTTAAACTTAAACGTGTATTTTAGAATAGTGAAATCCATAGTTTCAGAAAGAGGCATAGCTTCTTAAAATAAAGTGTTTATGGCTGTTAATTTTGAAGAAATACCTCAAATATTTTATCTTTACTTTCTGCACAATGTTTCTGTGTTGCTTCTAATCAATTTTACAGATAAAATTGCATACCAAAGGTCAAACTCGACAAATCCTGTCATTATCAAGATAGCGTTCGTGGTTTCTTCAACTGCAATGATGCTTGCTTCACCAACTTTTGTTGTTTTCTTGTTGTCTGGGCTTCCTGAATGGCACAACAAATCCTCTGTAAAGCAACATATTGAAAGAAAGAAAATTCAAGCACACAATCTGCAGTATTCTTCCACAAGATGCTACTAAAAATAGCTACTTCAACAAACATTAAAGCCTACATACACACAGGCTAGTTTAAGCTAGATACATAGCTTCTGATTCACATGCACAATATTCAACCCAGAGAAAGCTTTAGTGATGTTGTCAATCTACT
Organism: Cariama cristata; assembly: GCF_000690535.1. NCBI lineage: Eukaryota > Metazoa > Chordata > Aves > Cariamiformes > Cariamidae > Cariama > Cariama cristata. The sequence goes on along the minus strand of NW_009634119.1, from coordinate 73,926 downwards.
CCAATTTTTCAAGCAGTAACATTAACGATGTTATTCACACTTAACTAGATAAACCTTCCTCAGGCAGCACCCCAATACAAGTGATCTAACTTTAAAACAGATAAGCAAATGACATTTCCAATACTATATGCTCTGGAGGTTTTCAAAGTCAGGTCATTTAAAAATCATATCCAGTGCCTACACAGCTGGGAACTACAGCCTGTACTATTAACACACATACATGGTAAAACTGCAGTTAGCCTTTAAATAGCCATTTCACATAATTAATATTCACTAACACAGATGTAGGGATGCATTCCTTCTGTCTTTGCTGAATTTTCAATATTATGGGATCCAAGGTCTCATCAACAAATATACTGATCAAGTACTACAACTTACTAGGTGCATTAATCACCACGTGCCAGCTCTTGACATCCTCAGTTCCTGTTGCTATATATTATGTTTAGCAAAGTTTAAATGTTGTAAGAATAAGGACTTTTGAGAAACTAATCTAATCCAAACTATCTAATAGTTTAAAAAAAACCACCTGAACTGTCTAACATTAAACATATTGTACATTATGTATAAAACGTGTATATGTAATATTAAGATAGTGATATATCTCTAGTCTGAGAAAACTGACGTCAATGTGATATGCATAAATGCCTAGGGGAAAAAACAAAACAAAACAAAACATACTGGGGTAGCTTGGATGGTCACTCCGATTTTACCTGAGTAAATCCAGCATTTAGTGAAAGCTGAAGTGTTTGAAAAGCTTGTGAGGGCTTTTTTATCCATGGTTTCAATAAAAGTAAAACTCATTCATACAGCAAAAAATATTAAAATAAAGAATCAATTAAACCAGATGGACAAATAGCATGCATCAGGGGTACCTGAAGTATTTCAAACATTTATGGATTTCTGATAACTCATGGAGGCTGAGGAAAGATTCAGAGGACTAAAGAAGGACAAACCTGTTTGTTTTTTTTAAGGGAGACAGAAAGAACAAGGAAGCTACAGATAACCTTAACCTGATTTTTAAGACATTTGTTTCATGCACATACAAAAGGGCACCACAGAAGTCTTCACAGAAGTGACAATTATTTGTGAAGCATACTTTCTTTGTGTCTTCTTATCTAATTGGTATAGTTTTACAAGCAGGATCTAAGCAAACAAGGGAGATGCAAAATACTCAAGAAACAGAAATCCATGGTAGGTAAATCGTAGTGTTGCATTTCAGGACAGAAAAATTTATTTTCAATGAACAGATACCAGCATAAACACTAGTAAAGGAACATGCAGTTAGGCAATAACAGAAAAAAAGAGTATTAAACGCAAAGAAGTATCCTTTTAGTGTGGCCTGTGTGTTTTGTACCATGTTCCAGTCTTGGCCATGACACTAAGATACACAGATAAACTAAAAGGATTTAAATTAGTTAACCAAAAGTGTGATTTGGAAGACATGCTGTAAGAAAAAGTTGAAGGAACTTTTTCTTTAGACAAGAGACAGTAAAGAAATAATATAGACTCTTCCAGTAGATAAAAAAGTGCCTCAAAATTATAGTAATTTTTTTTTTCCTTCCTGGTCTAGTCCATTCTTTTAGAAAGCTCAGTCAATTTAACAGAAGTAATTCGGCCCCATTCTGATTCTAGGTGCTGGCTTGCCGTTTACTGGAGCTACAATTTCAAGTGTGCTTCCAGGATGCTGTGGGTCTAATTGATTTCACTTTCGGTATCAGGGAGAACTCCTCTTCTGTCATCACCTGATACAAAACTAAAGTAAGATACATGGTTTCCTAGGTAAATTTTTCTATTGTTGAAGTACTCTGGAATTTATACAAATTGTTAGTTCAGTTTATGTTAGTCAGCTACGAGACCCAACCATCCACAGAACAAAAGGTCCCAAAATAGGTCAGCCTCTCCAGCATCAATATGAACAAATATTTGGAGATAAATGGTAGAAAACCCAGTCGTGGGGAGGGTGGGGGGTGGGAGGAATCTGAGTAAGCCTTTTCACACAAGGTACATTTATTGGGTTAGTCCAGTGATTTTGAAATAATGAGGAGGTAGCAAAATTCAGAGGTATGCTGAATCCTAGAGACTATAATGAACTTAACCTAGTACTGTAGTTATTTGAATTCTTTTCCTTTTTAAAAGTTTTAACATATAAAACATAAGACTATGCAACTCCAACCTTAAATTATTATTGCATACACTCTCTTGAATGCTTTAGACTATCTTGTCTCATCATTCTCCTGGTCAAACTCAGTTTTCAACACGAAGGTATGGTAAACGGTCCTCAGGCACAGCAGCCTATTCTATAACAGGTCTCTGAACATTACCATCCTTTTCACATGCTGAGTTTCAACAACTGTTAACAATATCATAAGGAAAGATGAAAGAAAAAAAAATACCCTTGCGGTAGTTTCATCTTGAAGCTGAACTGTCTTTACACATTCAGGACCTGTACCGTCCTTCCTTTGGAACATCCTTTGATCCTGTTGCAGATGGGTACAAAAATATACTTCAGGTGACTCACAAAACAAGAATGTAGGATCTGATACTTAAATGGCTTGAATGTCAACTTCAGGTTACATTTCAGTGTGGCCTCTGTCCCACCCAACTCATACTTTCAAGAAATCTTGAACGAGCATGTTTGGATCACTGAATAGTGTTAAATAAAAAAAGTTTACATGCTTTTCTTACCAAAACAGTTATTTTTAAAACATCTGCTTCATAGGAGGGGCAGTGTGTAAAGTCTTCAAATAAGTAATCCCACTCTGTTGTTAAATGGCCTATGATTTCCACTTCTTTTACAAAGATCACTCTCCTGTTCAGAAGAAAAAAGTTAATACTCCATTTCTCCTGGGACTAGAAGTTTGCCAGAAAAACAAAACAAAACGAAGAAAAGAAATCTGTTTGAGAAGCCATTTTCTATGTAGATTAAAAGTATCCACTCAGTCACAGTGGAACCGTATTTCCTTATTCAGAGACAATCACTTTGTCCTTAAGACTCACAGATGATCTATGATAACACATAGTATGCGCATGCTAACTTAATTGAAACCCACCCAGCCCAAATCCAAACATTTTACTAGAATTGGATACTAGACGGTCATCAGTTAGTTCAAACCAGTTCCTCAAAGCCAGCCTCTACCAGATGAAGGTAGTCAAATAGCTACATACTAGCTACACAGTGACACGATTAATACGAGACTGATAGATGTTCAGTTGCTACTGTTTACAGTTGCTAGCTAGCTGCCCCTTCAGTTACTTCAAAGCTCCAATGTCAGCTAGCACACTAAGACAAAAACAGGTGGCAATTTTGAATGGAGTTAAACTAGAACTTTTATGCATGTGGAGAAGAATTGGGATAAGGAGAGAAGTGCACATTTATCTGAAGCTGTAAACAACCAAATCACCTAACTATCATTTAAGGACTTTGTCAGTATCTTGAAAAAGTTTATTCAGCTGCAGCATGATTTTTGAGGTGTGCTAGTTATTATAAAACAAACACGGTGGGATGCCTCCCATGGTCTCATGTATAAGCCTATACATACATTCAAGGAAGGTGGAAATTGGTGACGTTTGGGATGTGGAGATCATAACCCATGGGTTTCTTTTCGTTATCTAAATGTATTTAGAAAGTTTTGAGTCCTCAAACTGAGTATCCAAGAGTAGTAACATCTTGAACTCTAAAAATTGTCTGATTAGTTTAATATAAATTTGTACAAAAACTTAAGACTCCATTTAGAGTATCCTTTAACAATATTGTAAACATGTGCATTATCAAAACGTTGGTTTGACCACAAACACTTATCAAAAGCTAATTTGAAAAATTAGAAACGAAGAGGAAAAAAAAGAAAATTTCCCTCCAGTATGATGAAAGGGTCACTGACCTCAGAGTAAATTGTCTTCCTAAATTAGTATCTAGTATTGACATCATTACCATATTACATTTTCCATAATGAAAACAAAATAAGTTATTAAAAAAATGAAGAATAAAATGGATAAGAAAAATATATATGCAGAGAATAGCAATCAGTTCAGACTTAGCCAGATGTCTAATCCCCAAGTTGAAACCAAGACAAGCCCTTAGAAAGCCTTCAAAACTTAATACCTATTGGTAACAATAAGGTTTGCTCTTCTGCCTCTTGGAAGTGCACAGTGGTATCGATAACTCTCTTTTTCCAGCTTTCTGATGTGCAATTTCTGAAACAGAAATAGAAAATAATTTGTGGGCTGTAAAAAGAAAACTTAAAGCAGTGTTTTCAATTCAAAAGCCTTTTAAAAAGTTACCTCACTGAACTGGTTCTTTAAAGACAGGCTCTCACAGTGTTCTCACTCCTGTATCTGATCCATTCCACTCAAAAGGTGGAACATTGACACCGTAGTATCAGATTATTGCTTCAGTTTAATTTCCTTTCTGTGTTACTAATTTTTAGTACTGTTCATTCTCTTACACCCCACACTGCAGACTTGATTTAAGAGCGAAAAGCCTGTAACAGTACCTTTAAAAGGCAGCAGCACATGACCCAGAGGCTTAGAAATAAACTATCAAGTTACAAATACTCAATGCACCTCAAGATCAGGCTTCTGAAGCACTGAAAGGACATGTCCTTTCAACATCCAAAATAAGAAGGTATATGAAAATGTACATCAAATTACTCATCATGTTTCTGTTAGACAACTACAACTCAAGTGACAAACTATGAATACAGAGGTTTCAAAATGAAGTACTGAAGTGCTTCCTAGCTTTTTTTTTTTCACTTCATCAATTTTTTTATTACTTATTTTTCAGATTTCCTATTCTGTACATGCTGTTTACCTGAAACATAATATTATGTAGAGCATGCCACTAGGTTTATAATATTCCACCACCAAAGAGCAGGACAGAAGACAGTCTCAGTCATCCCTAAATCAAGCTCACAGTAACACTGGCTTAAAGGCAACAAGATTCACAGAGTGACACATCAACATATTTGTGGGAAATGGATACACATCAAAACATCATGTAGAAAAGCACAAATTTGTGAAACGCATAATGTACTACCAACGGGTACCCACCCTCAAATTAGATATGAGAATAAACCTATGCCAACTACTGGCTCTCCTGCTCTGAATTTGTCAGAAAGCAGGCAATCTGTTTCTGTCCACCCTACTTTGCCACCTGCTTGATTAACTAAAATAACACATTAGCTATGTGTTACAGGTAAATGTACTTGGGTTACTAGTTTGAATGAACGTTAGTTTTCAGGACAGAAGTGGTCTACTAAAATTAAATACACGTTTTCTGTTATAGTCCTGTATAGATTTACTAGCTATAAGGTTGCTAGAATTCACATTCCAACTGTAATTGTCATGTACATGGTAAATATGTAATTGTTACTAAAAAACCTTATCTGTACACAGCTTGTATTAAGTGCAGAGATCATGAATTCTCTGGGTAGCAAACCTACCACATTAACAGTGTCATATCACACACATCTTATCTAAAACCAACTACCAGCAGAACACTCCAATAGAAAGCCCCTAAAATACCCATGCTTACCCTCTTCTTTGGGGAAGCTGTACATTGTTACATTTAAAGATGAAAACTCTTAGCATGAAAAAACTGAAACAAAGAATATACACATCAGGTTTAAAGCTAGTTCTGCGTTTACTTTGGACTGAAATGCTAAGTATAGTTCTAATATGCAATGCATACATTCCTATACCTCAATCATCTCATGTCTCTGAACCTGCAAATCAAAGTGCCACTCTTGTTGGAAGTCTGTGAAGTTATTCATAAGCAACTTGATAATGTTTAGAAGCTAGCAATACTGGTAGTAGTAGAGCAGTTGGACTATACAGTCTCAACCTTGGAAACCAGTGTTGGAAAGAGGATTTGCCCCAAGACTCACACCAGTGAAAGCACCTGGATCCCGTTTATACTCAAGAGGCTTCTAACAAACACAGGGCTCGAGCACAGTGGTCACAAAAGCCTGGTCAGAGTCACTTTGTTACTTTCTCTGACAACTATGAGCTCTTCGTATTTAAAAATTACAATGATCATCAAGAGAGGATTTTACAGAAACTCCAGTTACTACAGTCTTCCTAGGTCACAAAATAAAACTTACCATTTATTGCTAAGACCAAGAGCTTTCAACTATGACCACAGAGAAACCAACTCAGATGTTGAAATTTAACCTATGGTACACACATCTCAAACATCTGCTCTGCCATCTACCACCAAGAACATTAAATCAGTGCAAAAGATCTTCACAAAAATACACATTCCACTTGTAAATAATGCTTAATTAGTAAAAATTAGCAGAGACAGCTATATAGGCATAATGTTATTGCATGTTAGCTTTGTACTCTCTAAGCCAATACAACCACCTTTTTTAGCAATCTGTTTTAATGGAAAATGTGCAGCTCCTTCAGGAACATGAGGAAACATAAGGAAGAAGGAAGGCCATACACGCTCTGCCTGGATGTGGAATGCATGCACCTCAGATCAGTGTTCAGCAACTGCCTGCAACTGGATGCCCCAAAAATGGTTTGATGTTCTTCACAGCAAAATGAGGCAACCTTCAGTTCATTTTACAGCTGTTACTGTGGAATTCAGCCTCTGTATAACAGTAAATTTCTCAAGTTGTTTCTGAAAAACTAGTGAGAAAAAATTAAGGAGGGAGGCCTAACAATTCGGTATGTTTTTAGTTACTCATTGTAAAGATACATTTCCTTCTGTATTTCCATAGCTAGATCTATAAAACTGGTAAGATGACAACAGAAGCTAAACTTGATTCCACATTTGTCAGTCTATGATTAACCACGCAGACTAAGAAGTTTAAGTAACCAAAATGGAAAGATCTTTTGTCAACTCAGCTTACGTCAGAATCAATTAAAAGAGGCTTCAACATTTATTGATATTTGCATTTTATTTTCATATATTTTAAAGTTCAACAAAGCATCATCATACATTGCGACCAACCCCCAAAATCCTTTAAGCTTAAAAGTGGATTAATATTTAAGAGTTTAAATCAACATCATAGTATTTTCCTGGATTTGCTCCCTAGTTTTGAAAAACATTTTAACTCAGCATTTTTCAGCAATCAAAAATATAGGGTCCACATCTTCTGTAAAAAACTATCACTTTCTGACCATCCTAAAAATTTCTGAAACTTTAAAACATGCAAAAGGAAAAAAAAAATGCCAGAAAGACTCATTATCTCAAAGTCTCTTCAAAACATCATAAGATAGATGGCAGCATATGACTAAGATCAAAATATGAACTCACCTTTTGTATCTGAACCATAGCTATTTTAAGAACAAGTAAAAATTAAAGAAATACAAAACTCATCACCATGTAAGACTGCAATTCAAATGCTGCAATCCATATTCTGGATCCTTTTGTTCAATATGCAGAACAGAGACATGCCACATATTTAAACAGATTTATTCATAAGCATGTTCCTCTATTTAAACTCAAAGCTTTGGAGAGAAGACTGTTTCTCATAATTTCAGAAACAATCCCGATAGTATTTTTAGATTTTAGATGCAATATGTTAGTAAAGTAAGAGTTCCCACTGAGCTCTGTGCCTAAGAGATGCAATATTTCTCAGAGCTATTCTCAATACACCTGATAGACGTCAGCACAATACTGGTGGCATTATGTAAAAAAGGGGGTTGCACTTGATGCAAATTACTCCATGATCTGCACACCCTTAAAATTCAGGCATCTTTATCAAAAGCTTTTATTTTTATGAGAATATTAGAGCACTTTAAAGAAGTTCAACTCATTCTTATTTTACAGAGAAATGAAAGAACCAGTGCAAATTTACACAGCAGAACACTGACTCAACCAGAAATACAATCTGCAGTTTCTAGCATAGTATTCTCTCTGCCACACAACACTGTCTTACCACAATGTCTCAATTATTCATGAAGTGTTCTGCATTCTTTATAAAGCCTCATGCTTTAACTGGGAAATGAAACAAAATAACTCCGTAGACATTGAATAATGTATGAATTGCGTCATGTCAGACCCTAAGTGCTGGGGTTAGAAGACAGTCTCCTCACCAGAGCAGGCAGCCATACTTGCATACCAAGGGCAAAGACTAACAAAGCCAGAAGCATTCATTACCTGTTCTAGCAAATCTCATCAACTGCAAACAGTCCTCATAAAAAGATTAAAACTCTTGAGAACTTATTCCTTGGAAAACAATTCTCCTAGAGTTGCCCTATTTGTTCTTTGATTTATCCAGCTATACATACTTGTGAGAGTCGGTCCGATGTTGGCCCGAAAGAACAGTAATGTCTCAACATCGTCGTTAGAAACTTGGAGATGATACAAGGACGCCAATACCCAAAGAGGGAGGACTGCCTGGTACAGAGAGCAGTGTACTGTTCTCCACTACCTGGGACTGAAGGTAACGGCTGTCAAGGAAGATGGAATACTGTTCTCCACTACCTGGGACTGAAAGTAATGGTCGAGATAAAACCACATTCCATCTGTCAAAGAAGATGGATCTCACCTGCTGTCTCAGTAACAGGTAAGAAAATTTGAACCTTAGGTGAACTTTCCTCATTATAATATGAAAAACACACCTCCTAGCCGAAGGCTACCCGCCTCCAAGGCAAACCACGCCTAAGACACTCCTCCTTGAGGATGCGCAAAAGCCTTGCTCGGGGAGGTGGAGGGAAGGCGGAGGTTGGCAGCAGTCCATGGGACAGAGGAGGGGGCAAGGTGTGTTGCTCAGCATAAAAGATGCTCCTTGACAACCAAAGTTTGGAAGCTTTCCCCATGGGAGATCACGACGATTGGAAGGACTGACGGGATGCCGCCGGACCTGGGACCATAGGGATGCCTTGGACCCATGGTGGTAGCTATAATTCTCTCCCTCTCTCCTTTTACTTTACCTTTTCTTTCCCTCTTCACTCTTTTTACATATCGCACACCACTTTACGGGCAACATAATAAAGTTACACTGATTGATTGAAACAAAACCCCTTTGGCATTTTCACCTTTGTTTTTTGCATTTCAAGACCGGAGTTTAACGAACCATCACGAGTCCATTACTGAGTGGACCGTGACAACACTGTGCCTTTTTGTTTAACAAAACGCATTCTGCACTACTAAGCCTCACTGCATGAGCTAGAGACATGGCCTCTGCAAGACGTCAAATACGACTTTCCAGGTTTTGAATTCACTGAGCAGATCCCTACACATTAGATCAACAACTTCTGGGAAAATGCACTGCATAAACAAGTTTACACAAGTGAACTGATCTACTCCATCTGGCTTCTGTCCTCATTCTGCACAAAATCTTCTGAGTGGAAAAAAGTAACTTGTCTTTTAAGACCTACATATATGCTCCCCCTAAGCCAAGGTCTAATGACTACCAATATCTGTATTTTACATACAAGTAAGTATTTAAATGAAACTTTTTTTTGTGCAACCACTGGATAGTATTGAGAAATCAGTTCCTTAAGGTAACCTTACAAGGTTTCAACCCTGTAAGGCATATTTATTTTAAAGGGACATATGCATTAAAGTTAGCTAAAATAGATGAGAGTGTGGGGGTTCTGGTGAAACTACTTGGAACATTGGTTCAAAACTGGTTCTGAAAATTAACAACACTAGTACCTATAAGTTGAGTTATTTGTGATTAAATTTGTAAATGCATATAAAACCGACTTCTGACTCATCTTCCTTGTTAAATATCTTATTTCTTGTAAAGAAACTATCCCCCTCTTGCTTTTAATTTACAGTAGAAAACAAAACCTTCCCAACACTAACCTCTAGCATAATCATCGAAATCAGTTAGTTAAAACAAAAAAAGACCCAACTGCTCAATTAACTGACTTCTGAAAGGAAAATCTGTATTTAGTGAACTATACAGAAGATTCATTCTTGTTTAGTACACAATTCTAATCAACACCATTTAGATCTAAAAAAATACAAATATTAGATGTGCAGGAACTGCATAATATCCAGTTTTCAGTGTTAATTGTGCTAACCTTTTCCTTTTTGATAGATGGAAAAAAATCTAATGCAAAAAATAAAAAAAATTTTTTAAAAAAAATCACACTATATGAAGAAATTTGGTCTGCTTAGTATATCACAATGATTTAATTTCATTTAATCAGATAAAATAAAAATTCACTGAATGCTTTTTTTAAAAAAAATTTTAAATTCAATAAGCTATTGACCACTAAATTCTAAAAAGGCATTAGCAGCAGAGAGATGTCTCTGCTCAATTGTTTTCATGTATGGTACGCAAACAATTTGCTCTGAGAACAGCTTCTTAAGCTTAGCTTGTTATTTTATGAGGTGTTGTATTAGAAATTAAATTTATGGCATCACTTAATTCAGAAATATATTTTATATATATATGTAAAATGTAAACTTTCAGCCGTTAACATGAATTAAGTTATATTGAACAGCAAAGTCCCAGAAGATTCTGTGAATGAAGCCAGAGTCAATTGAGCTGGCTATATTTTTTAATTGATAAAATTTCATAAAGTAGTAGTAGTAACTTGAAGAGACAGTGGTTCATCTGATGTACAAATGACAGGTCTATGGTAAATTATAGAAACCACAAACCACAAGTTTTCTTAGCATTCATATGGAAACAGTATTTCTATATCATGAAATCATAAGCATTTTCACAAAAGAAAATTCCATTCAATATCACTATTTTAAATTTTGTACAAGTATCAAAACATTGCTTTCTCCCTTCATCCACAGCCCTAGCTCTAAGAGAACACTAATAAATGAACTCAGCCTCTACCCTACCATGATTTTTCTTTCAAGTGCCTTCCATTGTTGCCACTCATAAGGAGCTAAGCATCCTTAGAAAAACAAATATACAGGAAACAAACCCTCCCTGTGTCTCTCATCTTACTCATTCATCTAATCTTACTGAAGATGGTTATTCAAGTTTGTTTGTTTTCTTAGCCTGGACAAAAGGAAATACTATTTTATTCAACTGCTACACAGAAAAGATATGAATGAGGGTGAGAGTTCAATGCGATCATGCCCTTAATCTAAGTACTTAAGGCAGATAAAAGACCACGATGGAAATAGAGAAGAAATATGGAAAACGTTTACTCCATTATTCCAGTTCTTGCTGCGTATGCCAGGAGAAAAAGAGAAAGAAGAGAAATATTAGAAAAAGAATAGGAAATAAGGATTAAAAGAACATCTAGAAGGAAGCAGCAATTATGCAAGTTTTGGTCTTAAAATGTTAATGTAGATACTTAACTTTTTAGCAATAAAATAAGCATTTTAAAGGTAAGTTTTAAGAATGTGGAGGCTCAAATACAAATTAACCAAATTCTGATTATCTAGGACTTTAAAACAGCTGTTATCCATCCTCCGTATGTTAGTCACATCCAGATGTGGAGGCAGGCTAAATGTCCATACAATGCCTGTAGCTATGACATACTGCTATCAAGAACACATAAGGAAATACCAAAAGGGGTATTTTGAGAAGCCACGCAGTTTTTTTCAACTGCTGATACCACAAAAAACCAAAACCAAAAAAAACCCCCACACACAACAAACCACACCACAACCCCTGGAATTTCAGTAGTTGTATTATATGCCAAACAATTCAAGCTCTATTCATCCTATTTAAAAGTTGCTGAGTTTGTAAACCAACCTCAGCTGCTAAGCAAAACATTAGAACTGAGTATCAAAATGTTTTCATTTCCACATGTTCAAATGTTAATCCTACTAATTCTTAATCCTGCCACCTCCTTCCAGAGTATGAGATAAGCAATTACAGAACATAACATGCAGAAGGTCATTTAACAGCAATGCTGCAGTTTTCTTGTCGCATTCAGCTTACTGCAAGCATTAGGTGTTCTCCGCTATACAAGCTTGCCTTATGAAATAGACTGGGACACATTTTTACTACAGATAATGACTGCCACAGATCCCTGACCGCTTTTTTGTAACATAATCCTTTACGGAATCCTGGAAGTTAGAGAATTTTAATTGTATTTACAATGTAAGTCATACCTCAAATAAATCATAACCCTCAGCTTCCACTCTATCATACGGCCGGATGATGCCATCTTCATGAATGAAACGTGGAGGACGGAGATTAGACACTTCTTCAGTTGATTCCGCCACCCTGCCATGGACAGTGGAACAGTATTCTAGTAAGCCTACTACAATTCCAAGTTTCACCAATATATCTTTAAAAAGTCACCCTTTCACTTGCCACATATCCCACTTACACCTCCTGGGTACCCTACAGATGTAAACAGTAAAGACACATTGCTAGTAATAAATCCAAAGTAACGTTACCCAATTAGACACCTACAGAATAACCTGGAGAAGTTTACTCCCAACTGTGGATAATTTACTAAGGGTTCTTATGTTTATTAACGCACTTTCCAAAGAGATCTCCTTGAAACACAAGAAGTCCCTGATGTGCACTGCTAACCAAATTTCAAACTGGCAAGTTTTTCTCTGAAAATTTCAATGGTCTATTTTTTACAGCAAGTTTAAATGACATTTAGATATTTGGATTCAGCAGTACACAAGTCTACCTCAAAAGTAAAATTTACACAAGATCTTTTAATTACTTTCTGATCAGGAAGGGATTGAAAGGAGAAAATGGACTAGTTATCATCTACCTGAACTACAACACTGCAAGATGTATTCTGAAGCAGCAGTTTCCAGAGATCATCATAAAAAAAACCATTCACTACAGGCTACTAGACATCTCTCAACCCCATACATCCTACTGCATATTGTATTTAACACAAATAATTGTGTCACTACTGGACCACTGTACCACCTGGTAGCCAACACAGGGACAGTACTTCAAAACTTCCTCTTGACATTTTACCTTTGAATTCCCTGGAAGGTACTGCTTGCCATATCTATGATGCCACCTGTTGGGCGGGCTACCACTCCTACAAGCCCCTTTCCAATTCCTTTAAAGAATCCAGCTGCACCTTCTTTTTTAGCCCCTTTAAAGAACGGGAACAGAAAAAGAAATCGTTTTAATGATCTACATGAAGATGTTAACCACTCAAACCGTTACTGCTCCAGGCTGCTGTTTTGTATTGGAAACAGCCCACAGCAATTGATTACATACAATCCATTTATTAAAAAAAATTCTCTATTAAAAAAAAAAAAAAAATCACACATTGCTTCCTTGTCTGTTCAGACATGTTACTGTTCACTTAACACCTTACCAGCCTCCAAAGCCAGCATAACTGAGGTGTTAACTAGATTCTTCTTCTTACACTTTCAGTCTGGACTGCAGGCCAATATATAGTTTTTACAGGTTGATAGTAATAACAAAATAATCTGAAGACTCTAAGATGCACAAGTGGTAATGGAAGTTCACTATTTCTCTCTCAAAATTACATGTTTCTGGTGATAAGTAACTATGGAAGAAGCAAGACAGTGTTTAGAAAATGTGTGGTCATCCACCAATGAGAGAAGGATTACACCTCAAAGTATCTGCCAATAATCTATACAATACAACACAGTAACAATTAACTTCCAACATTTAAATCACTTTGACATGAATTTTACTAAGAGGCATTTTATCTTAGATTTTGTCATCACCTATCACATATTGATAAAGTGAGTTTTCACAAAAACAAATACTGATCTCAGGCATAAAACCAAATTTGCTTTTTAAGATTTCTACAACATTTGGAGTCCCCCAAAATTTTTTTCTATTGTTGCTTTTTAATGTAATATTTTTAGTATCTTTATTCTGGCTTTAAACAATAAATTGGGTACTACAGTAGGCCTAACAAAATACATCACGAAGACAACCATTCCTGAATTCATACAAAGGCTGAAAAGGTGGTAAGCCAGTAACAGCTATAAATATATTTGAGTTAATCATCATATAAGGTCACATTTGAACTAGAAATATAAAAATAATCTTGCTACGCATTAGCATTACTACCCTTAAGACTGATATTTCTCAAAATTACAAATTAAATTGTAAAGTATTGGGAAACCATTTCAGCAGTACAGTGCAAACTTAGTGCTTACCTTCTACAGGTTTAGTGATTATGCCTGTCACACCTCCAACAACACCCTAAGACGAAGAAGATAATTAGGTTCCTACTTAGAAACAAGAATGCTATAGTCTAACTGGGTAACCAGTTGTGTCACATCCTTCATTTTAAAACCTCATAATGAAGTTCAATATCGGAAACACTGTTTGGCTGGTGTGTTTTTTTTTTT